>NC_135483.1:143830284-143990284 GCF_052094955.1 Ictidomys tridecemlineatus
ATAAACAACATTACAGGGAAATGAACTCAAGGACGATGGCTATTTTAGCAGCTTTGTTAAAGCCAAGCTGAGACTCTGGCTGTCGGGAATGGAGGAGGGCTTCTTGTCGTGCACTCTGTTTTGTTTTTCATTTTATCAAAGCCTCCCAGAACATTTGGTGTGACAGGGAGATTCTATTTAGAGAGAGCGAGGCACAGCACTCCACGGATCCGCTGTCTCCTGATTAAGTTTCCACAGCTGGTAGAAGAGATTCAGTTACACATTGGAGCCTGGTCAGTAAATTGGCAGGACCCAGGCAAAGAACATCTTCAAGGTTAGAATACCTTCCTCGGCTCTAATGAGTAGTAATTGATAATAATAGTACTGTTCAGGAGAAAAATGAGTTGCCCGTGCAAAGATATTAAGTTTCCCCAGTAGACAGAGAAGTTAAGGATTGCAGAGAAACCCACAGACATGAGGGAGCTCTAAGCCACAGTTGCTGAAAGGTGTCATTGCAGAGGACTATTGGCATCTGTTGCAAACTACAGGAAGAAGCATTTCAACTGAAGAATAAGTAAGGTCTCCATCTAAGAATACA
Organism: Ictidomys tridecemlineatus; assembly: GCF_052094955.1. Lineage (NCBI taxonomy): Eukaryota > Metazoa > Chordata > Mammalia > Rodentia > Sciuridae > Ictidomys > Ictidomys tridecemlineatus. The sequence goes on from NC_135483.1 coordinate 143,830,862, forward strand.
TGGCTCCTGAAAGCCAAGACTCCTTCCTGGTCTTCTGAACAAGCAACCTGCCGATGAGGTGCTATAGGGGGCTCTAAAATATGGCAGCAGTTTGTGCTCAAAGACTGACTCAAACCAGTCAAAAGTTGGAATCTATGTTTTTTAAGAGATAGTATTCTATAGGCAAAGGAAAGACAGTGGAATGATCTGACATAATTTTCCCATGTACACATATGAAAACAACACAGTGAATCCCACCACCATGTACATCGATAAGAATGGGACTCTAGAATAAGATATATTCCATGCTTGTAGAATTATATCAAAATGGGTTCTGCTGTCAGGTATAACTAAAAAGAACCCATAAAATTTTTTAAATAAAGCTAAAAAGGAGATAATATTCTGCTGCTTAAATCCTCAATCATTCCTCTCTTAAAAAAAAACTTAAAAACAAATATCAATGTTTTCAACGTGTGGTTTTTAAATATATACACTTCCATATTCTATTGTTTTCTTATCAAGAATTTCATTTGCTTAATATGGAAACATTCGGTTTGGCTCCTGATATCAATGGACGGAATTAGGAGGGGGTTATAGAGGGGAAACTAGACAAACCAAGTGAGTTGGCTGGGAAAGCCAGAAAAGGCACTTATGGAGGGGAACTGGAGGGCTGTGGGTCAATGCCAGTGAGTCCCCCATCATGAGAAGGTGAGTTCACCAGGAAAAGAGGCCACCACTAATGGTGGGGTAGACAGAGGAAGGTGAGTCATTAGAGGAGACTAAGAAAGGATGCCAGAGATAGAAATGAGCTGAAACGGGGAAAGTAAAGTTGCAGATGGAGGAGGGATTGTCAACAACTTAATAGAATAGGACAGTAGTGAAAGTTCATTGCCCAGGCATTGGATGACCAAGAGTAATTTCGTGAAACAGTAGAGACAGAAGACAGATTCTGGAGTTAAAGTAGAGGAAGCAAGAGTGAACTTTTCTTTTTTTTTTTTTTTTTCCCAGATACTTTACTGGGAGGAAGAGGGAGTGAGGTAGGTGAAAACAAAGCAGAGAAGATGAAAGATTCTCTGGGGAGATTGAAAGTGTGAGCCTATAGGCTGATGGGCAATGCTAGTGAACAGGGGAAGGTAGAAGGGAAAAGAGAGTGGGGAAGGAACTGGGAAGAGAGAGTGGGGAAAGAATTGGGAAGAGAAAAAGATATAATATGAAGTCTTGGGATGGGAGCTAGGAGATGCAATCAGATCAACTCTAGATATCCATCATTGGGTAAGTAAATTATTTGATATTGAAAATACCAAAAGAGAAACATAGCATCCCTGCTTCTCCCTGCCCCCAATACCATGGATTGAACCCAGGGATGCTTAACCACTGAGCCCCTCCCCAGCTCTTTTTATTTTTTATTTTGAGACAGAGTCTTGCTAAGTAACTTAGGGCCACACTAAGTTGCTGAGATTGCCTTGGAACTTGCAATCCTCCTTCCTTAGCCTCCCAAGCTGCTGGGACTACAGACATGCACCACTGCACCTGGCTTAGCATGCCTGCTTTTTAAAATGCAGACATTCTGTTGGACTTCTGAAGACCCAGCCATGATGGCCTATTAAGAAGTCAGCCAACAGAAATAAACAGTATTCTAAAATAGTTGGTTATGTTTTTGAGTAGATCATCCTGGAAAACTTCAGCAGTGCTTAGATCAGATCTGCCCTCCTTCCTTTCTTAATTTAAAAGTTTTGATAAAACTATTGAATTACTAAAAATACATTGTTTTAAAATACTTAGATAAAATATGCAAAACAAATGAATGTCTACTACTTTGTAGAATGGGAAAACAACTAAACAGAAAATGTGGTGTTTTTGAAGGACAATATGTCTCTAAGCATGCCCTCCCTGTTCTCCATGCCTTTGGGTCCTCACCAAGACCAGGAATATTTTCCTTTGTCTCCATAGAAAAAGGGCTCAGGAGATGGAACTAGAACCAATTACAACTTTTTTCCAACTCTATCAAATATGATGCCTCCTGTTGGAAAAGTGATCAACTGAACCATCAAAAATGCAGATAAAAAAGAATGTTTGATACTGGAAATTCTATCCATAACACTTCACAATTAAGGATACCTGAGATATTGGCTAACCTATAACCAGTTACAATTCACATTTCCAAAATTGGCAGCTGGCTTTTTCCATAAACTGCTCACTGTCTTTTAATCTGATCCCTGACACCTACCAGGAGGTAGTATAAATTAAATTTATTTTTTCTGTATGGCAAATTTTCTTTGGGCTCCTTAATATTATTTGGCTTCTCTGTGCTTAACTATTTGAATTAAATTAAAATCTAATACATTCAGAAATCAAAATTTCCAATTTCTCTTATAATAATTCCAATATTTTGATCAAGAGTACAAGAGTACAACAAGTTTTAAAATTAAGTATTAGAATGTAAGAAATAAAAGAACTCTGCTGTCTGTTAAGGCACAGAACTATTTAAAAATACATTAAGCTGATTATTTTAAAGCTAGTGTCAGTTACATATATTCTACCTCTATGTAAGCAAAGATATACATTAATCTGATTAAATGAGGTTTCTTGATGCAACTAGAAGGACGATACCTCCATTTTTAGGTAAAACAATATCTACGATATGTAAGAGTGTCATACAACTTGAGAACAACTTGCAATGCTAAGACTGCAAACCTGGTTGAGCATTCAGGGAATGTGCAATCAAAAATAAAGCCTCTGGGCTGGGCTTTGAAGGGTTGTTAAGATCCAGTGAAATGCGGATAAAAGAAGAATCCCAGGAAGAATGGCAAAAGCAATTTCAAGAAGACAAAATTGAAATGTCCATATTATTAATCATCCTATCAAAAATTGATCTACTCTTGTCTGCTAAAATGTGCAGTATAAAAGCTGGTCCTCACCCTACTAATACCCTCAGCATGTGGGGTAAATGGCATCAAAACCTAACAAATATCATGTCAGGGTTTTCTGCCATTAGGATGATTTGAACATCCAGGGAACAAAACTAGGTCTAGAGTAGTTAGAGCTTTGCACATGGGTAGATTTGGAGAAAGGCCAGCCCCACCATGGATCAATATGAGCAAAGACACATATTTTTTCTAAAGAGTGTTTTTTTCCTATATAATTATGAGAATAACAATAGCAGCTGGCCTTTGTTAACCTCCTAAGTTTTGCCAGATACAGGTATTGGATCCTGAATGAATCTTCAGATATTTCTGTGGTGGTACTGTCTCCATCTAACATATGAAGAAAAGGAGGAATAAGGGGTTAAGCAACTTACCCAAGGTCATGCAATCAGAGGGTAAATTCCAACTCAGGAAGCCTAACTCTACAGCCCTTACCATTAACTGCAATTTCATCACAGATAGTTCTTCAATCAGATGAGATTGAAGAAATGTGAGAGATTTGTTCCCATTAATTTTATAGTTTGGAGAACAGTTTCCAACCCTAAAGTTATCTGGAAGGCATTGAGCATTTGAACATCATACCTGAGACACTGACTCTATTCCTGGGACATTTACTCTTTTGGTTGGAAATTGTGGTAAACTGCTATTATTTTTTTCTGGCCCAAACCTTTTTTTTTTCCCTTGAGAACTTCTCTCAGAAACCCTCTTCCTTGTCAACCATGTGATCCCAGTAGGGATTGCCATGTTCATGTCCTCCTTGGCCACAGTTTATTGATCTAGAACTGTGCCTGTCTGGGCCTTACTGAACTAGAACTGGGGGAGAAGGGTAATGAATGGTGAAACCAGTGGCAGGTGGTGTGACCTAGGGTTGGCATTGTTGCCTCTGTGTCCCCCACACAGAGGACATTGTTCTCCAGCAAGTGGGGGTAAAACCAATAGGCAGAGAGAAATATCATTGAAAGTTGGAGAGAACAGTGCTTGGATACCTAGATCCTGTTGTCCCTAGGTGTAGTCTCATACCTCCTTTACCTGGATTTATGTCACATCAGATAAACCTGTCTGTTTCTAGGATATTTTCCTCTTGCTTAAGCCAGTTGGAATTTTGCCTCTTAGAGTCAGACAGGTTCTAGCACAAACATAAAAGATTCACATATGTAAAATATGTAAACAAGGGCTGCTGTATCATTATTTAGAGAAGCATAAATTCTCTCTAACATATATAACACATAAATTAGATCAGGAAACCCTTCCCTGAAAGTGACAACTCAATTAATGTTGACGTGTGGTATAGTTTCATCCACAGTTCAGGGACTGTCTTTCTTCCCTGAACACAGAACTTTTAGGGTGAGGTGACTCTATGTGCTATAAACCATGACAGCTCCCCAATAGTTTCCTGAATTCTTACAGAATCTGAAAGAGATGAATTCCAAGTCAAAATGGTACCCAAACTATGACTCCACAGAAATGCAACTGATTTTTAAATAAATAGAGTCTAAAAACCCAAAATGTGATTTTTGCCTTCAACACCATTGGTAAAGGACAGTGCACTTGGTCTCCTGAGGCTGCCATTTCTCAGAGCAACACTGGAACTCTATTTGGGCATGGGATCCACAGTTTACCACCTATTCCTCTGAATATTCTTGATATTACCAAATTTTTATCATTAAAGATAAGTCTAGATTTTTGGAATAAGCCAAAATATTTGAAGCCAAAGTTGTTGATTAAGGTGAGTAATTAAGCTTAGAAAACCATTTGATAGCAAAAATAATATTTTAATATAAATATGAAGATAGATTTTTCTTTAATTATTTACAAACTGCCTTTGACAGGTGGTTTTGCTCACTTATATACTAATATAATTTTATGACCTAGTTTACCTGCATGGTAAAATTCTAAAATCTTATTTGTATGATTTATCTAACAGATTCATTAACGAGTACAAGGAAAATCTCTTCTCCTTAAGTCCAAGTTCTTAACAATAAGAACAAAACATTTACTGCCAAAAGTGTTTGGATGTATTTTGTCAACTTGAAAAAAAATCAGGTTTTGATTTTATGGAATCTTCACTTTTAACCACAATAATGCTCAATTATGTGGAGTACCAACTAGCCCAATGGGTTCATTTATTACCCAAGAAATGAGAGGTGACAAGATGCAGGGATTCTTTACTTGAATTGTGATTGTTTTCTCTTTGAAAAATGTAACAGTTAAAACATAAACAATGTTTTTCATTTTTTGCCTTTCAAAAAGTTTTCTTCCTCTTCACAATATTCTTTCACTCGTTCTATGAGCCTAAAGAACCCACTGAGGACCCCTCTAAGTATTCAGGAAATAAAAACATTGGTGGATATTCCTAATATTTTCCAAAATGTTTCCACTATGGAGCCCTTCCCAAACATCCTCTTTACATATTTTCTGTGAAATTCTACAACAGAAAGGCTTCTGAGCAATCTCCTAAGTTTCCCAGAAAATAAATACATCTGATTTGAAAAATCTTACATCAGCAAGATTGTGCAAATATTATTTTTACCAGTTATGCCTTAAATAAATAAATAAAACCCCAGAAAATCTTTTTAAAACATCATTTCAAACACTGCAAATAGAAATGTCAGATGCACGGCTTGGCTGGCTCTTTCACGTGCACTGTTTCACTGTTTCATATTCCAGGCAAACAGAGAGGCGACTTTCCCCACAGGGTTCAGGAGGGCAGACGATTTCATTTCTTCAGAAAATTGTTTCTCAGGATTTCAATCTTCTTAGCTGGAGATGACAAAACATTATATCAGAAACACTTATGCTTTTTATCTGATATATTTTCAAAGCATAAATAAAAGCTCAGTATACATTTAAGACAGGTGGATTCAAACTTAGGGATAAATCATACACATATTGCAAAATAGTTTTCTAATGTAAGAACATTTAACTCCTTTAAGAAGATCCATGCAAAACCTAAACCTTTAAAAAATATTTTGCATCGTCACTCCTATTTTACTCAAGTAGCATTTTATTCTCTAAATCTTGGGGTTAATGAGACAAGTGATAAAAAAAATTAAATTGGATTTTTAGAAAAAGGGCATCATTCAGCCAAAGCTTCTTTTTTTTTCAATTTTTATGCATAATAGTGAGCACTATTTTGGTTTTCAGCCTCATTAGGCTTCTATTCATAAAGCATGGTATAAAAACTTTCAACCTCAAATGTTTTCAGAATAAAACAAATCATGCATCTATGAAAAGATGAGCATAATGGCTACTTTGTAGCAGGCCTAGTGCACTTTGCAACTGGTCTGGTGCAGCATTAGCTGAGCAATTCCCATTAGCATTAATATGCTCTTACGTTTCTACTGTCCTATCATTTAAGCAATAATTTGGGGATCAATTCAATTTCATGGGAATTTCACTATTCCAGACTGGCTTTGTAGCTTTGTGACATAGAAAAGTATATGTTATACATAGATGAGTTCACTTAAGATTTCATGGTCTTGTGTGGAGTAATTGTACACACACATACTTACCACCTACCTGTCTTTAAACCTGTCGTCATGGATAAAACAAGAGAGTTTCAAAAGAATGGACACCCACCAGTCTCCACCTTTATAGTCTTGGCTCCCAGCTTATTTGCAGACATCATACAAAACAGGTCATCTAGTAAACCATCAGGATTGGTCCCTTACTTAGGGGACACTATGGGAATACTTGAGTCCTTATTCCATTCTAGTTGCCATCTTGGGTTAAGATATTACCTCTGGAAGGTCTCTAGAAATACATGAACATATGACATGGGGAGTTAATTGATAGAAAAGACATTGCCCAAACATAGATATGGTATTTAAAAAAACAGATAATATCTAAGTGTCCTATCATATTTCTCCTTTAACAATCTAAAGGCAGAATCCTGAACCAATAAAACCTCCAACATTATCTAGCTCTTCCATCTTAGGAATACTAATTCTGGAGGCTCCAAAGCAATTTTTAGAAATGATAAGTAGAGCAGGGCGGGGGCATTGGTGCATGCCTGTAATCCCAGCAGCTTGGGAGGCTGAGGCAGGAGGATCGCAAGCAACGGCAAGGTTCTTAGCAACTCAGTGAGACCCTGTCTCTAACAAAATACAAAATAGGGCTGGGGATGTGGCTCAGTGGTTGAGTGTCCCTGAGTTCTATCCCTACTACAAAAAAAAAAATGGTAAGTAGATGGCAATAACAGTAGCTGTGATTGAAGTACAGAACCATAAATAAAAGTACTACCTGGTGGGAAACTATTGCCTATTGCCTCAAATAGAAGAAAAATTCTTCCATAGAGAGGGTAATGATTTTGAAACTCCAGCATAAGAAGGAGGCTCAATCAAACAAGACAGGGGTTAATCAAGTCTCCCATCAGGGGACACCCATAACTTTGAATAATATATACCCCAGGTCTATAGGGATTTATAGATCCAGGAGAGGCCCTTTTCATTTACAGCCCTCTAAAGATACATTCACGGTAGTCAATATTTTTCACCATTTTGGGATTGTTCAATTAGTACATGGCCAACAGGCTACATTCTATTCTATTGCAAAAGAATTAATTTCTCCAATACTCTTTCTTAGGCTCTTTTAAAATTTTAAACAACTAGTCCTTACAATCTCTTTTATTCAGCACAAAATATGAAACACAAAATAAAAGCAGTGGATGACTTCCAAAACTACCTTTTGTTCTACATTGTTGGCCCCTTTTTGCCCTATTTGAATGGTACTGTATCTACTTCACATTCCATTCTTAATGAGGTTATTTACCTTGCATACCCAATGAGATTATATCTTATGTAATAAATTCTCTGCTCTGAGATATGTCTGAGAGGGCAGCCTATTCAGCTATTAAAAGGTATAACCTTTTAACTGATAGTGGTCTTAAGACTGGACACAACTTTTGCACTGAGCTTTCAATTACTTAAAGGTGTCACCATAGGATACAGAGGTGTTTACATTTACATATACTAGTAGATCAACCTTACAAACACCCACTCACTAACTTTACAAAATGGCTAATAAAGCAAGTTCATTCACTACTACATGTATCTTGCTCTTGCTTATGTATGTTAATGAAATACATGTGTGCTAATAATGCAAACTGGGCATTAAATAATAATCATTTTAATGCATTAAGCATTGTTATCAATTATGTTTACTGTTACTATCCATTTGGGCTCTCTTTTTTCAGCCAATAAATGGTTTATGTCTTTCCACTCAATCTATTACTAATAGTCATAATGTTGCAACCTTAATTTCAACTTATTATATTGTTACCACAGTGGGAAACAATAACAAAGAGAGAAATGTTCCGAAGTCTAGAAGCAGAAAAGGGATGAGAAAGAAATCAATAGCTTAGATTTGGACATTTGGACAATAAGTTGGGCTTTATTTATTGATGGTATGGTGGTAGATGATAGATGGTTAGCAATTGGAGGCAAGGGAAAATAAGGAATTTTTTCCAGTTACTTATTTGGTTTTATATAAGTCATTCCATTCAAAGGTAATATTAAAAATTTTTTATAAATTTCTTGTTCCCTAAAGTCCAGTTGATTTTTGTACATTTTACTCTCAGATTCTCATAATCAATCACTTAGGCTGCTTGATTAAATGTTGTGCTGACCCAAAAAGGATCTGTTTATAGTAATATCCAAGGTCCTGGAAGAGCAACTCTCTGAAGTTAAAATAGTTTGGTTACAATTCTGAAAAAAAGAGTAATTGGAAAAAGACTCTGTTTCCCCGCTGTACATAAACCATCTTGTTCATCTCTTCTGCAGAAGTCTCAGGAAAATCTAGGCTACCTAAGCTCAGGAACTCATGGATTATTTCTAAGAAGTTCAAATATTTATTGATAATCTACTACCTCCCTGGTACTTGGACTTTAGCAGGGAGTAAAACATTCAGAAATATTTGACAACATGAATTTTAATTTCTACTGACAGAAGGAGAGGAAACAATGATAAAAACAAGTAAAATATACAGGATATTAGATATCAGTAATGCTGCTACTGCAAGCTGGTAATAATTGAAAAGTTAAACAGTGAAATGTTCAGTAGTATTAAAGAAGGAGAAAAGATTGGAGTTATAGTTTAAAGAGGGTACAATCAGGTCAGAGAAGGCAAGTTGATATCTGAGTTAGACCTGGGGGTAAGGGGGTCATGCCAAGCAGATATGCTTAAGACAGAGAAACAGGTCTGAGGCAGTTGTGTGCCTGGCCTGTTGAAGGAATAGCAAGGGGGCTAGTGAGGCCAAAAGAGATTAGATAATAAGAACAGGAGCAGTAAGCAGGGCCTGAGGATGAGACGTACGGGATCTTGTAGGCCATTGCAATGACAGACTTTTACTCTAAATAAGATGGGAACAATGGGAGGGATTTTGAGTAGAAGGAGGACATGCTCAGATCCTGTGAGCAGGATCACTCCGGCTGCTTTGAGAATGTACTATGAGGAAAGCAGACAAGTGCCTGCAGCTATATCCAGATGACAGAGAGGGGCTGGAATCTGAAAGAAAAACTGAGTCCATGTCTGGACAAAATGGAGTGAGAATAGAGCTTGCCGATAGAGATAGCAAACACTAGGAGGCAAAGAAATTTATTTTGCACACTTGAATTCATAACAATGTGTATTGTGAAATGTATCCATCAGTGAGAATGCAAACTAGTCACCCTCAGGTGTTCAGATTTGTTATAAAATGTATTTGTGTGTGCATCATTTAGGATTACTGTATATCCACCTAGAAATTGAGTCCAATGTTTGAGAAATAACATGCCCATGAAAACTAGAGTTCCTAACTTACTAGGAAAGATGCCAAACCTTGCAAAGACTGACAAAGATGGCCCCAGATAGCTTCTGAGAGGTGTCAGCAGAGGTGGGGATGTTGAAGTGGCTGCAGTTGCCCAGCCCACATCCTCATCCCTCCCCTCTGGATGTTCCTGTCAGGGCCTGATTTCCACAGTGCTGAATTCTTTCCTTATCTATCTTATCTAACATCTGGCAATACTGTTGGACAGTGAGATGTACTTACAGAAGTTTGTAGAAAGCGTGTGCTTTGTGAATTAAACCATTCATCGCACAGCAGGGTTTATATATAATGAGCAGGAATCAGGAAAACCTTAAGGAAAAGCCCCAAAGAACTAAGGGGGATATTGATAGTCACTCCAAGTTCAACAGAAGGACATGTAAGGTACTAAGATTCCAAGTGAGCACAAGATGATGGCTCAGGAACAGTATGTGAGGAAGGATTGGGAAAGAGCCAGAAAAGGACACTTTTATGGGTCCTTTGTGGGACCAGTGCCGCAGTCTGGCTGGGCACAAATCACGAGCCACTCAAGCAGGAACAAACTTTATTTCTGAACTCCACCAGCACACTCCACACACGCTCCCCGGAACTCTCCAGAACACCAACCGAAATCCCTCCTCCGGCACTTCCCCAACCAATGGGAACTCTCCGGGAATCCCCTCGAGAACTCCAAAGTAGCAGGCTGAGGCAGACAGCAGGGGTCTAATATACACAGCTTTTTTTTTTTTTAATTTTTTTTTTTATTGGTTGTTCACAACATTACAAAGCTCTTGACATATCATATTATACACAGCTTAACATAACCATTATCATCTCAATGGCTTGCTGGCGTCACCTCTCAACCACTCCGTTCTGGCACTCAGCTATGGCTCTCAGCAGACCAGTACTTCTACCCAAAGATTAAGTGAAGAAAGGCAGCTGTCATCAGTGGCTGTACCTCTAGGTCAAACTCAAGAGGATGGGAACCATGGGTAACAGCAGTTTGTACCCTTCCCTCCCTGGCTTCCACTGTGCCCTAATAAAGATCTAGAATCCCAAGAAAATCCAAAATTAAGATTTATTCATTTCAGTCAAGAACCTCAAATCTCACAGGAGGTAAACATCTGATATCAGGACACAGTGTACTGTTAAAAAACAATTCAATTCAACAAACATGCTTGGCCGTTTGCCAGGCACTCTTCATCTTTTTTTTTTTAAATTGGTGCATATTAATTGTATAGAATGGTAAGTTTCATTGTGGCATCTTGGTACATGCATATAATATTGCCAAGCACTATCCTAAGGTGAAGGCACCTAAGAAATAATTAGTCCCTCAGTGAACATCCCGTCAAGGAAGATGTCTGCATCTTTTGTATAAACCAAACCAGCCTTTAATGTGAACTCAGGTAGGCACGGTGGCACACGCCTATAATTTCAGCCACTCAGGAGACTGAGGCAGGAGGATTGGAAGTTCAAGGCCAGCCTGGGTAACTTATGGAGAGTCTGTCCCAAAATAAACAACCACACACACACACACAATTAAAAAAAAAAAAAGTCAAGGGATGTAACTCAGTGTTAGAGCACCCCTAGGTTTAATCCTCAGTACCCCCCACCAAATAGGCACTAAGAACAAACATTTAGATAAAAAAAAAAATAAACATTTGATTTTTTTAAGGGATTTTAGGGAACATCTTATTGGAAAGACAATTTTTTTACATGACACAGAATCAAGAACTTAGATATAGGTTTTAGAAATTCACTTGGTACCAAGAATAGATATGTAACTTATTCACAGAGCAACTTATTATCATCTTTTCCACTGCTCTTACATATAACTCCAGTCTGCATGATTATCACAAGAAAATCACAGTCAATGGTAAAAGTAGAAAAATGCACAGCACCCCTAGATGAATGGGAAGCTAGCAAGCAGTCTGATATTCTTTCACATATTCTTAAATAATAGTAATATCTCCAATGGTGCTTCACAAAATCACGTCAACCTAAGAGATAATTGTCTTACTAGAGGAATTGATTCTTCAGAATATGCTTTGCTGTTTCAAAATACCGAACAAAAATATTACTATAAATCATTATTACAGGGCATTTTGATCACTTTAGAGTACATAAGGTAAAGGAAGTGTCACTTGGTAAAAGCCAACTTTAACGAATGAATAAAAATGGAAGGTGTGTGATATAGTGAAACATTTATGAGCTTGATAATCAGATCTACCTAAATTCAAATCCTACCTTTGCCACTTAGGGAGTAAACTTAGATGAGCTACTGAACTTTGAACTTCAGTTTTCTTAACAACAAGATGGAGATGAAAATTATGCATTTCACAGAATCCTTCTACAATCAGATAACACTGTGCATATAAAAGGTCATATGTCCAGCTGGGTATTTATTAGGTGTTCAGTCAATTATGGTTCCCCCCACAGGAAACCAGCATAACAGCATTACACTGCTACATGTAATTAGACATTTAAAGTATCTACCTCTTAAGTAAATATTTCTATAAAATCTTACATATACTAAAAATCTACCTGAATTTTCATCTTCTTAACATGTAATAGAGAAGGAAATTCATTCTCTACTACAAATTATCACAAATTTTGTTTATAAAGTTTGAATCAGACTTTGCTGTAATTGCTGTTTATTACAATTCTAGGCCAAACTGCATTTACATACATGATGCATTCTGTATTGTGATCCTTTCTAAATTTGTATCAGAAACTAAGATCAGGAAATTATTTGAACATCCCTAAGAAGCCATCTCAATATGAACTCAGCAGTGAAATTTTCAAAGAAATATATTAAGGGAAGATCAAAGATTATGGTGCCATATTGAGTATAACAAAGCAAGTACTTATTAGACGACATGAGCTTTGATTCATTTCTCTTAATTAAAGGAATTAATGACCTGTGCATGTGTATATATGTGCATATAAAGGGAGGTGGAGAAAATATGTAAATGTGTTGGGGAGGTTTCATTCTACTCTACAAGCTGAGTGCTTTATTTGAACTGTTAGAAGAAAAAAATGATCTGAGCTTCTCAGATTCTTTCTTAATTTTTAAGTGCATATCATTCATAAAGCATTCACTCCTCTTTATTTCCAAGGTAACCATGGTCTCTATGTTTTTACTGCTCAGAAAAACTCTTTTTTTTTTTTTCCTTCTCAGACTCATTCTCTCTCCTTTCACTCACCCCTTTGCTACTAGGAATTAAACCCAGGGTCACTTAAAGACTGAGCCACATCCCCAGCCTTTCTCATTTTTTATTTTGAGGCAGGGTCTTGCTAAGCTGCTTAGGACCTCATTAAGTTGATGAGGCTGGCTTTGAACTTGTGATCCTCCTGCCTCAGCCTCCCAAGCTGCTGGGATTACAGGTATGCGCCACCATGCTCAATATCATTCTCTATCCTTTTTAAAGCTAAACTTAAATTATCTCTTTTGCAAATGACTTTACACACATGCAGATGTTCTAAATTTAGAACTAACTGAACTATTAACTGGACTTTATAAATCTTTCTGTAACACAGTGATTTGTTGTAGATTATTATTCTAGTTTTAAATTTTTATTTTAAAATAGTAAATTTAGAGTCAATTCAAAATAAATTGATAAATAATAAATAGTAAATTCTGATAGTCAATTAGAAAACACAAGAGAAAAGGTAAGAATAAAAGTAATACATATCTACAACAGAAATATAAGCAATTAAAACACAATATTTCTTTCTAGTTCATTACATATATGTACAAATATACACACACATATGCACACACTGTATTCTCACATATAAAACTAGACTGATGGGCTGTGTAACCTTGCATGCACTTTTCTCTTAATCATAAGTGTTCTTACATTATTTTTTTAAACTTCAAAATATTTTAAATCCATTAAACACCCTCCCCATCCATTTCTGAACATTTTGATCACCTACTTTTTTCACTATAACTTCTATGAACTTCATTTTACAAGGCAATGGGCTTCGACCTACAATGCAAACATAAAACTCTATCTCAAATATATTCTGAGGAAGAAATTAATGATATTAGGGAAAGGAGTGAGACTAGGTATCCAAGCTCTCAGCCTGAGTCTGAGGAGAAAGCTCAGTTGATAGCTACTCAGTACCTGTAAAAAGTAAGTTAAAGGGTTATAATCTCTTTCCAATGGCAGATGTCAACATGGCTTCAGATGATACCAAGTATCTGTGATTGGCTCTCAAGTTTGGTAACATTCGAGAGGAGTCGCTGGAAGCCAGTATGATTCCACATAGAGTGCCTCACTCATTTGAGTTGAAGTTTGGGTTGAAGAAGAAACCATATGCATATAATCCAGCAGCTTGGGAGGCTGAGACAGGAAGAACACAAGTTCAAAGCCAGCCTAAGCAACTCAGTGAGACCCTGTCTCTAAAAAAAGTACAAAATAGGGCTGGGATGTGGCTCAGTGGTTGAGTGCCCCTGAGTTCAATCCTTGGTACCAAAAAATAAAAATTAAAAAAAATAAAGACTAAAAGGAAAAAATATGTTTCAATGATAGAATAAAGTCAAATAAATTTAACTTGTCATTGTACTTTAGATTTCTACTATTAAAAACCAGGACAAAGAATAACTGACAGATACTGATGAGAAAAACAAATTTTATGACATCATTGCATAAATAGGAACTTCCTGGGAGAAGGAGACTTGGGTACAATTAAAGAACAAGTTGGAGGTGGAAATACAACATTTATAATATCAGATCCAGTATGATACTTTTTGATTCCTTCCAAATCCTCTCATATTTTCAAAATTCACTTTCACAAATGACAGGTTTTGACCTATTCTAACATCTGAAAGTATGCATTGGCAAAACTATCAAAAGTCTAAAAGCACTGAAGACCCACATTGAACACATTTTTATGCTAGTTTTATCACTAGTGTGGCATTGCTTCTTTTGTACCTGGCAGTATGGCTTCTGTCTATACTTCAAAGGATTCTTTAAAGCCTAAAACCAGGATTCTTGAGATTCAATTCATGTTTTTTTTACATCATCAACCCAAACATTATAGTAATGCTAAGTAATCTTTCATGGTTAGCTATTCTCCTGGAAGAATGCTACAATATTCCTCCTCTACTGACTCATGGGCCTCATGGAAAATTAGATGAGAGCAATATATTCTCTTCCTGGAGAAGTGTACATTCACACACAAAATTCTGCAGAAATTTCCAGAGACCCCTGGGCTCCTTGAATCCCTTTAACAACCTCTATACCAGAAAAAGAGGAAATTACAGAGAAAAGAGTAAACCGGCAAACTGAGTTGCAGAGAGATAAAACAAGGACGGGAAGCAGAAAAGGAATTTTATCATTCTGGGCCACATTTGGTCTAGATGCTCCCTCTTACTTTGCAAAGCAGTTCTGTGCACTACATATTTTTTTTAAAGTCAGGAAAAAGAACCATCAGTGAGGTTGTCTAACTTCCTCACAAGGTCATACTGCTGGAAAGTACAGAGCCAAAATGCAAATCTGTCTTCTGGGTTTTAAGTTCAAAGCACATTTCACTTAGCACTTACTAAGTGGAGTTACTGCATTTTCATCTTGGGACTTTACAAGATTGAACTGACCCATTAGACTAAGTATGTCACTATGAACTTCCTGAGAGTGGGCTCCATGTCTCCTTTATGTTGTGTGTAACTTCAGCACCTGCATGTGAAAGGCACTCATGGAAGGAGACATGAATAGCTAAAGGAACACACCAGGACAACAGTCCTATAGACCATGGCAGAATCTATATGCAGTTGTGTGTTGCTACAACATAAAGGTCCTTATAATCACTAGTAGTCCTCTAGATGACACTATGCACAGATGTTAATAGATTTTAAATGATAAAACTCTTTCATACTGAAACAATGTTTAATCCTCTTTAAAAGTAACCTACTCATAAAACCCCACATAGCTTTACATCAATCTGCCTATTGTTATCACAGCAACAATGAACATTATTTGTTAGTGAACAACTGAATCTTCTTTAAACCAAACTTGTGTTGAAAATAAAAGTATAAACTAGGGCTATTTACAGATATTATTACCATTACACATTTCATAACTAGAACTTAAATGCATCTTTTTTTCACTTTTGGTTTTGCATTAATTGTATTGAAGATGAAAACTAAAGCTCCATTTCAACGTAGTAAAGGTAATTGCTGCATTTACTGCTCATGTCATGTTGATGTATGACTATGCATCAAAGGTCATCCTTCTGTACTCATACATTATCAAATTTGAAAGCACAATATTTGATTCCGACCAACCTTTAAACTGCCCACAATGTGTGTGAAAAATAGATGGAGTTTTATCTTGGGTTTAAAAAAAAAAATGAACCCGTGTTTCGGAAGCAGAAGGGTCAAGAAGCCAGTGGCAAGGTTAGATGTCAGCACTATGAATCTCGTACTGTCCTAGCTTATCAATGAAGTCTAGTACAATGATTACAAGTGAAAATTGC
Source organism: Ictidomys tridecemlineatus (assembly GCF_052094955.1). Lineage (NCBI taxonomy): Eukaryota > Metazoa > Chordata > Mammalia > Rodentia > Sciuridae > Ictidomys > Ictidomys tridecemlineatus. The sequence continues at coordinate 143,847,028 of NC_135483.1, forward strand.
TGTACTAATGAAGACAAAGATCTAAAAAATTAAATAGCGCAGGCCCTCTGACAGAGGGCAGTACCTGGTGGACAATAATGCAGAAATAAGGGCATAAATCACTCCTTAAAGACAATAAAACCTATAATGCACAAATTGAATTGTTTACGTGTCCATTGAATGAACTCTTAAAAACAGAAGTGTCAGCCGCCATACCTCCTGCTACTCATCTGGAATGAGTGACTTGAAATTCAGCTTCTTCGTTAGAAGGCAAGTCATCTGCTTTCTACTCTCCTCTTCCCACTCCAAATACACAGCACTACTGTGCTGACACACAATCTGGTAGTCTTGTGTCATCCTGGCCTAAAAGGAGTGCTGGGCAGTCATGCTAGATTCAAACTAATGCTTACAATTTTTTGCTGGGGGATAAATTGGTCTTATCAGAATCCACTAAAACTGAACAGCTGCTGCTCTCTCCTTGGCTGCTTATGGGGGAGGGGAGGAGGATGGGAAGACTGTAGGAAAAAGAAATTTTCCTTTCTTTTTCAGTAGAATCATGGTTGGGTTTTTGCTCTTTGTTTTTAAATTTTAGATTGATACCATCTGGCTGAATTGCCCAAATTGGCCTTAAACTTGCAATCCCTCTGCCTCCTGGCCTTAAACTAGCTGGGATTATAGGTGTGCAGCTACCACACCAGTGTGATGCACCCCTATAATCAACTATGGTTGATTTTGAAGTAAATATGACTTAACTTCATCAAGCCAAACTACAGGATATTGCCTTGTTGAAGAGAAGAAAGGACATACAAACATGAAAAAAAAAAAATCAGGTCTACAAAAGAAAAAGATGTACAGAAAGGAACAGGTGAACCCATAACTCACACAAAACAGGTCTCAAGCATATCAATTTTATATCAGTCTTTATTGTTTACTTTATAAAATCCATAACATCTAGTTCTGAAGACTCATGTATTATTTAGTAACATGAACATATAATCGAGAATATTAGTTCATTCCAAATATACTTGATTCTTTTTTGATTCTAGGGAAAATATTTTTTACAAAACATTGTAATTTTTTTCAAATGTGTCAACTTCTGGTAGGTAGGCAAAGCCTTTAGAATTTTTGTTATAGACCATAAGACATAAGTAGTCAGTTTCATTTAAGAAAAATAAATAAATAACTTATAGTTCATAAAATATACCACATTAGTGTAAGTTTTAATTATACTTGTCATATACAGTATACATTTCCTTTTGTCTTTCTGAGGCAAGTTAACCAACTTTAAAATCTGAGTTTTTATGGCCTGATGAAAAACAAAATATTCATAAATCGCATGCTTTTGTATATGTGTATGCAAGCCCCAGTAGATCCAGATGTGAAAAAGGTAGCATCTTAATCCAGAAAATTCCAGTTAATGTTGGTCATAACATCATATGGGTTAGAAATAATGAATAAAAATTAGTTTAAAAATATATTTTTAAACACTCATATCATGGTAACCAAAATATGGAAGCAGCAAAAGGGCATGTAGGAATCTTTAAAAAAGAGAGTTTTGTAAGTCAAATTATTTTATGTGCAATTTAGAAACTCTACTCAAGTAATGGTCTTATGTGAAGATGGGGCAAGCTCTTGAACTGAAATCCCACCCAAGCACATGTGCTTAGGTCATTGCCAGCTCAGTTTATTCATGTGATTGAGCATCTGTCAGGCATTCGGAACACATGAATCATCCACAATGTGCTCATATTTCCACATTCTTGTATTTTGAGCTATTTTTCTTCTCCTTTACTAATCCCAATTCCATTTAGTTGTAGGAGTCTCAGAAGTAGCCCACCACTAGTATTGACAAAGTCAAGTCCATCATTTGTTTATATATGATACTGTAGCAGGCACCATACCAGGCTTTTATTTAGTTTGGCTTGTGTTGTTTTGTTTGAAGAGATCAAGAGAAGGAAAATATAAATTGAGAAAGATGGCCTATCTTCAATCTCACAGTGAAATTACAGAGGCAGACACAAGTAACAGGAGGTTGGGAGACTGTGAATTACATGTAAAGTATTTTTAATGGAACAAAAAAGCAAATCACTGATTAGGAAGGCTGAGGAAATTGCCACTTACAAGGTACAGAGTTGAGTCTTAAAGAAATGAGAGCGTAACCAGAATAGCATAACAAAGAACAGCAGATGACATCTCAGAAGTATGAAATACTTGTCTGTGGCCAGAGCTCAAGGGAGAATAGTGGAAAACAGGCTGGAAAAGTGATTAAAATTCTGAAAGACATTCTTCCAAGCCGCATAAGGAGTCTACTATACACAAATCAATATTTTTAAAGATTTGTGCTTTAGAGAAGCTCTAACATCAATGTGGTTGGTCAATGAATCCCCAAAGAAGAGAAATTGAAATTTGCCTAAATGGTGAGGAACAGGTTATTTGGGACTTTCCCTACTCAATATTTTTTAAATGAGATTTTCAAAATTCTCCACACTATAAAATCTGCACTTACATTAATATTTCTTGTTCTGTGTGGTATGGGTATGTACATGCTACCTATTCAGCAGATAGTATCTTTTATATACCCGCATCAACAGACACAGCCCTGCCTCCAAGAAACTCAGTCTGGTTTAGGAGATAACAGTACCAGGGGATTTCAAGGTGAGGGTGTGAGAATGGAATGTCTGACAAGTCTGAGATTAAGAAAGACTCCCCCAAAGAAATAATATTTGAGTTATCACAGAAATCAGAGAAACTAAAAAGAGCATTATTATCTATTTCTTTCAGTTACCAAAGAAGAAACTGCTCACTGGTAGTAAAAAGAGCAAAAACTTAAAAGATTCTAGACTCTAATTCTATTTTCAACATCCACAAGCCAGTCTTGGGAAATGAAGTCAACCTCTGTTTGATCAAGTTCTCTCTCACAGAGTCATTGGGAAAACTGTAAGAGAATGTGTAATAGTACCTAGAGCACAGTACCTAACCAAAAATTGATATTCAAAAACTTTCCATTTCCCACTTTCTTTACCCTTCAAAATCAGATTAATCTAAGATAGAAATATTTTCATGAAAATGATTTTTCCCAGTTTTCCAAAATCAAGTGCCAGGGATCTGGTAAAAGTCTTTGGCAGCTGAAATTTTGGCCTATTCTCACAGAATCCTGGTCGAAGAATTTAAAATTTTAATTCATGAGGGAGATCTTTGAAAATGCTTTTTAATCTTCCCAGAGTACTTCCAACTTCTATCAATTTTAATGCCAAAGAAAAAAAGGAAGGTATGAATACTTTTAAAATGCATAAAGCAGAAAATTTGCTTTAAAAAGCATCAAATAATACAGAACTATACAAGTAGATAGTATTAAAGTTCAGCATTCGTATAGGTTAAATCATATATAACAGGACACTGGAAGGGAAAGAACGGAAAATGAAATGGAATCAAAATTTCACACAAAGGCAAACTGACAGAGCAATTGAGGGGGAACACCTTTTATCCAATCAAGTCAGTAATTTAAAAAACTATCTTTAAATAGTATTAAAGAAAATGTACATTAATTTCTGAAGAAGAAAGAAATTAGACTGAGACAAACTAATAATTTATGGATTGACACAATTTAAGTTTTAATTCTGTATTCACTTTAATTTTTGTTTTCTAACAAATATACTTTTCTATATTTTTATGTTTGTCTGTCTAAATTTAGAGCCTGAATATATTTTCTTAATAACCAGTAAAATTCATGAATTTTAGGATTTAATAAATTTGAAACAATGCAAATTACAAAACTGTTAATTATTTTTATTATCTTAGAAATTTATAAAGTAGATCTCATCAAATTTTTACAATGAATTAGTTATGCCAGATGGTAACTATTCTATTTTCTCCCAATTTTCAAAAGCAGCTCTATTCGTGAACATTTCAAAATCACTATCCATAATTCATGAATTATCCCCATTCTTTGACCCTTCAACTGATCTTCACATAAATCCAACTGATAATGTAATACTGTAAATTACCATTATAAGAAAAAAAGTTTTAACTTAGTCAAGCAGTTACCATCAGCTGGAAATAGAAGTAAACTGGTTATATATTAAAGCAATTTTAAATTCTAACACTAGTATTGAAAGGCAGTATAAAATTAGTGTTTCAAGTTGGGTGTGATGGTGCACAACTATAATCCCAGCTACTCTGGAGAGTGTTAGGCAGGAGAATCTCAAGTTTGAGGCCAGCCTGGGCAATTTAGTGAGACCCTCTCTCAAAATAAAATAAAAAGAGGTGAAGGCATAGCTCAGTGCTAGAGCTCTTGCCTAGCATGTATGAGGCCCTGGATCCAAACCCCAGTACAACAAAAAATAAAATAGTGAATCAATATAAAACATCCTGCATTGAGATCTGAGTTCTGGCTTGAATGAGGTGGCCACTGTATTTAGCATTTATAAAACAATATTTTATAAAAACCATAATTCTCTCTCACACACATGCACCGGCTGAAAGTTGCCCATCCTGATTCAATTACGTTCTCCATAATAATAGCGAATATGTCTGATGCATATAATAAATGCGTGATGAGAAATACCAATTTCAAGAATAAAAAGCATAGCTTAAGCAGTCACAAAATTTCCAAACTTGATTTCTTTTTAGTATATATTTTTAAGTTGTAGATAGGCACAATACCTCTATTTTTTTTCCTTTTATGTGGTACTGAGGATCAAACCCAGTGTCTCATATGTGCCAGGCAATTGCTCTACCACTGAACCACAGCACCATCCAAATTTGATTTCTAACTGGAGCTATTCAAAGTCAACAACTGTTTATTGAATGCTGCCAGTATCTACATGGGTAGGAATATGTATCTCAGACCAAGAAAGGGATGTATGGAGGTTACAAGATAGGAAAACCTTGCAAAAGCAAAGCACAAAAAAACACTATTATAGTTAAATACAAAGTGTATGTGTGTGGTGGAGGGGAGGTAATGATGGCAGTGGTTGTAGAGGTAACTAGGAGCAAAATTACCCAGGGCTTTGTAGGCTATATTAGTAAGTTTGGACTTCATCCCAAGAACATGAGGAATCAAAGTGTCTAAGCAATGGTGTAGCATAATTCATTTCCATTTTTGAAAACTCATTCAGCTGGGCCAGGTGGCATATGCCTGTAATCCCAGCCCCTCGGGAGGCTAAGGCAGGAGAATTTCGAGTTCAAAGCAAGCCTTAGCAAAAGCAAGATTCTAAGCAACTCAGTGAGACCCTGTCTCTAAATAAAATACAAAACAGGGCTGAGGATGTGGCTCAGTGATTGAGTGCCCCTGAGTTCAATTCCCAGTACCAAAACCAAAAACAAAACACTTTAGGCTACCATGCAGAGAACAAACAACAAGTGGGCAAGATTGGAGTTAGGGAAACCAGTTAAGAGGCAGCTTTGGTAACCCGAGATGAGGAGGGGCATGAATTAGAAGGCAGTACAATGGTCATTAAGAGTAAGGCCTCCAAGGGCTAGGAGGTGGTTCAGTGGCAGAGCATGTGCTTGGCCTGTGAAACACCCTGAGTTTGGTTCCCAATATCAAATAAAAAATAAAGTACCTCTGATGTCATTTGCCTATATTGAAATCCTGGATTGTCCACTTACCAGGTGTATATTTTTGAGCAAGTTGCTTACTCTCTCTACACCCATTTTCTATAATCCAGAGATAAAAATCTTCACAGGATAGTTGCCAAAGAATAAAATAATAAAAAGAATAAAATAATACAAAGTAGTTATCATGTTGCCAGGCTGAATGAGAATGCAAATGTTTATTATAATTATTAATGTAATGTGAATGGTATGGAGAAATGATGTTTATGGTATAGATGTCTGAAGTTCAGGCAACAAGAACAGTTTGAACATAGGAAAAAGGGATGAGTGTACCTACCTACTCTAGTTTCTGGCTAAGATAATGGTGTTGATGAGAGAAACACAGAAGTCTTGAAGAAGACAGTGTTCATTTTTTAATAAATTGTTAGAGGCATGCCAGTAGGTGAGTGAATGCATACTATGAAGTGAAGAAAATAGACCAGGCTAAAGATCTGACATTCAAAGAGACAGACGGTAATGGGCACTGATGAAAGCTCCTACCGAAAGAATATGCAGTGAAGAAATGACGAAAGGTAGATCCTAGGGAACAGCAAGGAGACATTGAGAGCTAGAGGTCAAAGAGTAAACAGTAGTAGGATATGTCAAAAGCCAAAGGGGGGGGGGAAGTGTTTCAAAAAAGAGGAAGTCCTCTACAATATATCTGCCCAACAGTTAAATTAGTTAAGAACTGAAAGTTTTCATTGGATTTAACAGCAAAGTTATTCATTTCATATAATAAATGTGTCAAGCATTATGCCAGGCTCTGAAGATATAGATATGAGTAAGACCCTTGCATATACTGACTTTATGATGTGAAGATGAGAGTAAATGACCAGCAAATAAAATAGTTAGAAATTGTGATAGGGACAGTGGGTAAAGACAGAATAACATGATACATCAGTAAAGGGAGTTTTCAGATAAGAAGTTTTGGAGGCTTTCTGAGGAGGGAAAATTAAGCTGAGACTTAGAGCAGGGAAGGTTTTAGCATGGCCAGAAAATTCAAAGGAGGTGGCAATGTGGCTATAGTGCACGAATGGGGGTAGAAAGAAGAAAAAAGCCAGACCTCGTTTGTAGATCAAACTAAGGACATGGTGAGAAGAGTTTAGATAATGACCTGTTGAACGTTTATAAATAAGATTAAGGTCATTCTGGCTGACAGAACTTAATGGCTTGGTTTTCCTCTATATGTATACAGTCTTAACAATCAGAAATGAGATGTTATACTCTTTCAAACATTGTCTGTTGCAATATCAGAATAAACTTTTCTATTTTAAAAGATACTACGCAATCATATGCTGCATGTTTTTCTAATGTCCTTTTTAATCTCCTTCCATATTTCTTTTTAAAAATATTTTTCATACTATCTGCTTGGTTCTATCATTAACCTACATTTAAAAAAATATTTCTCATACTATCTGCTTGATTCTATCATTACCTACATTTCTCTGCGTTCCTCATTTTCAAGCAATGTACATCAGAATTTGAATATTTTATAACAAGACTCTGCAAGGTGCTAATAAAATGCACATGAGCCAATAGCACACCAAAAAACTGGTGAAATTCATTGTTAAAAGATTATATTCCATAGTTTGGGTTTCCTATTTCTTGAACCTGTATTTATACACATATACACACACAATGAAGAAAAGTTAATGCAGAAACTCTGGCTTCATCCTGAGCTATTAAATTGTATGCATATTATTTTCTAATTTCCTTATCTGCCAGAGAAAGAATTTATGGCCCTTCCTTTCATATTTCATGAGGATATCAATAATAATGAATACTACCATTTACTTAATACCTGTTAATTAGCTGGGCAAGGTGGTGCTCATCTGTAATCTCAGTTACTCAGTAGGCCAAGGCAAGAGGATTACAAATTCAAGGCCAGACTTGGAGACTTATCGAGACCCTTTCTCAAAATAAAAGTAAAAAAAAGGAGGGGGGGAATATAGTTCAGTGGTAGAGTACCTGGGTTCTTTCAATTCCCAGTATCACAGAGGAAGAAATACCTATTGGTTATCAGACAGTGAGCTAACCATATTATATAAATTATTTTTATCAACCCAATATCTCTGAAAAATAGACATTATTCTTCCCATTTTAAAGGTGAGAAAATAGTTGCACAGAGTTTAGGGGACTTGCCCAAGATTACAGAGCTGGAATTTAAGTCCAGTTCCATGTGTATGGAAACTGTGTCCACTAAACTAAAATGCCTCAGACCATTAACAGATTTGGTTCATTAGAAATACTTGTCAGATATGAGATATTAAATCATAAAAATAAATTTTAAATAATACAAAAAGTTTTATTCAATTTTAATACCATGTACAAGCAAAACATTAGCCATACACACATATTCTTATATTCCTCCCTTTGGCATAATAATTTGATTTCAATTTTTTTTGTATACTGGAGAAGAAAGGTTAAAAGGAAGCTGTAACACTGTATTAACACTGTATTTAAGGCCCAAGTATTTTCATTCTGGGTCAAAGTTTTTTCCCACTTGATGCTTAGTGCACATATTTAATTGAATGAATTATCAGCAATTAGTTAATTGCTATTCACGCAAAACATTCTTGTCTCTCAAAGTTAAAACCTACGAATGGCCTAATGTGTTCCTGAATCAGAAAAACCTAACCTCTGATTAGAAACTATAAATGTCATTATTTCTCTGAACCTGAAAAGGCAACAAGTCTGAAGAAATGCTTAATAATTTGTTCTAAGCAGAATATATACATCATACTGTGAACTCTTCCATCTAGGATTTTTTCAGATAGCCAAGTCATCCACCAAAATACTATTTGAAGTCCAGATATTTAACAAAAAGAAACTGCTGCCAGATCATCTTTATTTTCCTTAACAAAATACACACAAGAGCACAAAATTCACTTATATATCATCATTATTTTACAAGTATAAATAATACTAAGAATTCAAGTACAGTCAAGTGCAGATGTATTTCCTATATGTTAATATGTAAACATAAACTAATTATATACATCATGTGCCTTTGGCCCAGCTGCAAAATAAAAGACATCAAAAGAAACACTGCACTTGACTGTTCAATTGCATTCTTGAGAATTCGTACCAATGCCTATGTAGTTACAGTTGTAACTTTCGTATCACTTAATGTAAACACCCAAATAGACATTTCCTCCCCACTGGCAAACATCTCAAAATTTAAATTATTTCCGTTTTTAATGAGAAAGTACTCAAAATCTTGTGTTTCATTCCTTAAAACAAACACTATTAGAGAACTTATTCCTAATCAAAGTTCTTCCTATGTCAAAATAGATATTATTTATAGGTTACACATAGAAAAAAAAGAATGCTATTTTTTTTTTACTTTTAAAATAGACAAAAAAAAATATCTAAAAGCTGTCTAAAGAGTGTGGATCTTTATGTATTCAAAAGGTTCTTAATTAACTGATACCAGTTGCTCTTAATACCCAGTAGATATAACTCTTACACACTGAAATTGCTAGGCAATCCGAATTCAAATGATATCAAGCATATACTTAAAGGGGCAAAACAATTTTTAAGAAGTACCACAAAAAAGCAATAACTGACATCAATAAGACTACAAACATCCAGTTGAAGGCACGTGGAAGCATTTACTACTTTGTCATCAAAGATTCTCCACTTAGTTCAAGATCAGAAATAGAATCAGCTCTGGGAACTGTTGATTTGGCTTCATTTATTGAGGTTTCTTCATTCTCAGTCTCTTCTTTCTCCTCTGGTTCCTCTAAGCCAGATGCATTTTCAATCACTTGGTCCGTCTGCTCTATAGCTGATATTTTGTCATCTGTTTGCTCTGTATTATTATCTAGAACTTCTTGTTCTTCTAAAGGTTCTGGAAAGATAAAGATTCAAGACTTCAGAATATCTAAATGTTAAAACCTCTAATTAACTAAAAGGTACACATACACATAGAAAACAGTAGAATGGTCTAATGTTACTCTTACAATCTTTTAAAAGAGGTACTTAAATCTCTATAGGATACCATTTGAGTTAGTACGACTGAAGAATAGCTCCTAATCACACATCACATATTTTTATACAAAATGAACTCCTGAAGATACATTTTTAAGTTAAATGTCCAAAATTCAAAGTTCCAACAAAATTATGTGGTATAGGACAAGTGTCCAACAAGCAAATATATGCGTTCTCAGGTTGTGGGTTATGTTTTCTGAAGAAACTGTTTCCCCTGTATCCAAGAAACTCTGTAAGCAATGTTCAAATAAGTACTTCTATATTTGTATTGTGCATACATACATATGTATATATGGCAATGTTTTTCTCCAAAGGCATACCAAGTCTCCCCTTCTCCTCAGCAAGGTTAAGTCTTTAGTATTGAAATTTTTCTCTAGCATGCTAGAGAGAGAAAACAGATGTTTCTCTTTGTTTTTTCAATCTTGTCTTAAAAACTGTCTTGGTCTCTACCTAAAAAATGTATTCTCTTTAAATTTTCTTTTTGAGTTTTATTAAATTTAAGCCTCTTAATAATAATTTAATAATAACAATTTTATTAATTAAACTAATTCTTTAAAGTTTAAAAAACAGGCTGGAGGAAAGGAATGACAGGAGCAGACAAGCTTTGGGCTACCCAGTTTCCAAGTCAAAGATAAAAATCTAGCTTTGAGGTATTTCTTTTTGTTTTTGAAATAAACAGTAATTAATATTCTTGCTAAGAGAAATACACTTAAAACCACATAAGCTAAGCAAAAAAGCAAATTTTCTACTTCATTGAAGATTCCTTATGATATATTGTAAATAATACTGATTCAAAAAAATCTGGAGGGAAGGCCAGACTATTGGCAAAAATTTCTAGTTAAATTCCTTGCATGGTATAAACCAAAGTTTGCAAACTAAATAAATAAAATAGTTCTACAAAGAATTATGTTATATACACTCACTTTAACATGGAAGTCTTAGAAATTCATGGTTTTACCATAACAGTTTCAATAAAGACCAATTATTCTTTTCTCACATGCTCTATGCCAAGACTTTAAAAATACTTTTAAAGTATTATTTTCTTAAACATATGGACTCTGGACTCTGGTTTACAGAATTAATTATAATTAACTTCTTCCTCTTTATATATGGAATAAAAGGCCTAAATTCCAGAGTTAGTGACATTCAACTTAATGAGATCTTACTGTACAATAATTTCATGTGATCACAAAAAGTAGTGGGGCATATTCATAAATCATACTTGTGACAAATATCATAAAAATCCTACTTGTATCAATACAAAACTTAAAATAGTATCACTGCACCACTGGGAATCTAAACAAAACTCCAATATAGAAAAGCAGCAAGTTATTCAAATTTTGTTTTTTGAGTGCTCTAGGGCACAAAAGAAACAGGGAGAAACAGCAAATGAAACTCTATAGCATGTACAAATTATTTTTGCTACAAAGACAAGCAAGTTCTTCTGTAGAAAACCTTAGGAACTGCCAACCATCTACCCTCACAAAAATAATCCAGTGTAGAATTTTAAGAGTCATAGTTTTCCACAACTCTCTGGCCGTAGAGCAAAATCTTCTTGGCAAGAACTTTCCAATGTGTTTAGTAAGCCTTCTGAAATAAACTAATAAAATCACTCAAAGTGAAACAAGGAAAAGACAGAATCTAGGATGCAATAGTAAATAAGTAAATATAGGACACACAAAATCATATTCTGACAGACTGCCTCAATACTATACTAAAATGGGAGAGGTATCAAAGTTCATGGTTTATTATATTAAAGTGTGATATTATTTTTTTCAAAAACATGCTCTACTAGTCAAAGCCAATTTAAAAATTCTAGGTTCATAAAAAAGCAGTTAATACCAAAAGGAGAATTATAATACTGAAATTGTTAAGTGTCTATAATACATGAATTCAAAGAAATACAATGAGCTGACACAATTAGAAAACATGACACACAAAGTTTCCAGACAATAGTGTATTTCAGAGAACATATAGAACACTAAAAAATTGGTGAAATAATGAGAGGGATTTGAGAATGATCCAAGAGCCCATTAATAATTACTTTTGTTCCCTGGGGTTGTATTATAGTTTGGAACTGAAATGTCCCCCAAAAGCTCATATGTCGAAATCATGGTCTCCAATGAAGCAAGGTTCAGAGCTAGGCTTTTAGGAAGTGACTGGATCATGAAGACTAATAGCTGAATGGACTACTAGGAAGTGGGAAGAAAATGGGTCACTGGGTGTATGTCTTGAAGGATTTATCTTCTCCCAGACCCTTCTTCCTTATCTGTCTGCTTCCCAGCTGCCATGAGCTGAGCAGCTTTCCTTTGCCATGCCCTTCCACCATGATGTTCTGCTTCACCTCAGAAATATAGCTGGCTGACTATGGATTCAACTCTCTGAAATAGTAAGCCAAAATAAATCTTTCCTCTTCTAAGTTGTTTTGGTCACAGCAACAAAAAGTTAATAGAGGTTGATTTGCAGGAAAACAGTCCTAAAACAGTAAAGTTACAAAAAGTTGGTATGTGACATGCCTTATAATGCAGACTTCAGTTATTCTAAATGAGATAGGTATTTGATGTTTAGAAGCCAATTCAATTTTGTAAGAAATCATACAAACAATATCTAAATGCATTAGATATAAAATATTAACAAAAAATTTCATATTAATTTAATAATTAATCTCAGACATAATAGTAGGACTATTTTATGTCTCAAACTACTTATTTTCTATAGGAGGACATCATTCACTTAGTCTAATAAAATCAGTATTTTTTTCATGAAGTTGTAGTTAAAAATAGCTTATTAGTATAAATATATATTATAAAAGATGTTACTATTTGGCAGTAAAATACTAAAAGAGAAACCAGTCTTTGTGTTCATACTAAAAAAAAAACAGGCCTACTCTTCCTTGTATGGCCCAATTTAAGACTAAGAGCTGGTAACAACTACCTTACCAACCTAATTCTATCTGTAAGAAATGTTCAAATAAACATCAACATCTATAATGCCAAAAAACCATTATACCACAGTATGATAAAAATAAATATGATCTACAGAATTTCCTTCTCCACTCTTGTCCTCCACCCCCACCCCCAATATTCTTGAGAGAGAAGTTTTTTCTACCAAATGGTAACAATTGGCAACCAATTGTTTGGGCAAAATCTCAACTCAGCTAGATAACTCAAATTTATAAAACTGAATGAAAAATTGCATAACAAATACCACTGCCTTAGCTATAAACCATGCAAAAACATGTAAGAACTTCATAATGCCTTTAGGTTTTTTATCCTAGTTCTTAAAAGAATAATTTTTTAAGAACATTTAAAAATATTAATTTATTTTTGCCTAACACATTAAAATTACATATCAATTTATTAAATTTTGAAGATTTATAGTAAGATTATTTTATATCTTATTAAAACAACCTTCATTTATTTTGGCCTTGCTAACATATTAGTGCTCACTATATGTGTAAACTACAAACTTACTCAAAGAATGTCATTAAATTAAAATTGACAATTGTCTTTGATCAAGACAGTTTTTATAAGAATTTCCTGCCTTCAGGAAAACCATCAACTTTATATTTAAGGAAGAACCCAGCCCAACCCAATGACTCAGTGAATAAAATTTAATTAAATTATAACCACTTATGAGAAAATAGCTAGTATTAAACTTAAAAAGTTTTATTAAGAAGTGATCTCAATTTAAACTATTATGCTCTCAATTTAAACTTTGTGTCTTAAACAAACATATGAGAATATACTATAGGCAAGTTTACAGTTTGAGAAAACTGAACATAATTAAATATAAACAAAGGCATAAGCTTTTAGGACCTGATAAAAATTTTCATTATCAAATAGTTCTATTTCCTGTAGCATAATAACAAAACTACTAAAACCAGAACTTTCCCTTATTCAACATAACCTAATGGTAACAGTATTTGCATAAAAGAAATAGAAACCAGATTATCAAGATGAATTTAATTTTGTATAAATTTTACTATTTTTAATAGTATTGATTAGATGCCATAAGTTTTATTAGTAAGTTATTCCAGTTGAATAAAAATTGTCTTCCACTAAAGTAATTACATGAAAACTTCTAAAATAATTATATGAGACCTATACAAACACAACTGAGCAATGAAAACACAATATTAAAAAATTTTAAACATGTTGGCAAAAAAAAAAAGTCACCATACTTGCATACTTACAATGTAGAAAAACATAGTATTCTAATGATTACCATATCTAACAAAAAGAATGCTACATATCAGATATCTTAGAAAGCATATTTTTTAACAAAGTTAAAACTTTAGGATAAACCACATTAATATCACCTAGCAAAGATTTCAATATTACTGTACTATCATTTAATCATAAAAAAAAATGAGGAATCTAAAAGCAGTTCATTTTATGGCATACCATATCTACTGTACTATCATTTAATCATAAAAGAAATTGAGGAATCTAAAAGCAGTTCATTTTTTGGCATACCATATCTAGTATGCTCCCAGACAAAAAAAATAATCCATATCCCTAATTTCTTGTTTTTTTCTTATCTGTCACCAAAGCATCTGGATACATAAGTTCTGGCAGGGCAGGGGGGATTGCTTTTAGAAATTATTTCTATCTAGTAAGTTAAATGAGCAATTAATGCAAAAAATTTCTTCTAAGTCTCTTTGATGAAAACTTTCCAAAATTCCATATGTTGTTCTAAAGAGTGATACAAAGATTGTAAGAGCCTCGTGACTCATCCTAAATAAAATCTTCTAATATCAGAATCCAAACAAAACTCAATTTCGAACTCTTGTGTTACAGATTGGGAAAAAAAAAATTTTTAAGGTTCTTCTACTATTTAGATCATTCATATAAATGGTTACTGATATTTGTTGAAGGAGGAGTTCAGACAGAAGAAAGTTACTTTTTGAGTCCACCTATAAATATTGTAATTTAACCTCTACAGTTCCTGCTACTATCAAGAAACTATTTCAATATTTTACAATTACAGAAATTAAAGCAAGGAAAAATCAGTCCTCAACTTTATACATCATTGAAAAATTTAGAAATCAAAAATTTAAGCTCCCAGTTAACATTAGCTGCTGCTACACAGAGCAAATCATTGAGATGACATAGTCCTATTTAATAGTTCAATTTAATTGTAAGGGTACACCACAGGCATTCAAAACAAATGCAGCTTCACTTGTTCACCAAAAATACTTCCAGAAATTACTTAAGAAATCCAGCTTGGAACTCATAACTGTATCATAGTATGGCAATAAGAGTCTTGGAAAAAACTTTCAATCTTCTGGATAGCCAAAGAAGAAAAAGGTGCTTGTAGCCACTTTGATGAATCCGAAGAGAAGTACTACTACTCAGACTCTGCCTCAAGTTTGATCTTCAACTATTAACATTACCTTATTGGGGTTGAATTTGAGCCAGTTAGACTTCATTCCGGAGATTTCAGACAGAAAATGAGACATCTGGGATATTGTTCCTCCTAGATTAGATGAGAAGGAAAGGTATAGCTGGATGTTTGCTAACTATCTATCTTGACCTTAGCAGAGAAGATAAAGCATGGGACCCATTATCAAGATTTTTTTGCTGCTTTTTCTTATCTTTTCTTCCTTTTCTTAATCCCAACCTCTGGCTTTTGAATATTCACTTTAGCAAGTTTACTCATGGAAAAGACTTCATTTTTTTCCTTTAGGCATCTTCAGTATGAAATCCTTTAATTTTCAGTTCCAAGAGATTGCAATGGCAAGGCTGATGATTGGCTTGTAACAGCATGCAGCTCAGAGCGTGACTTTTAAGCAGGGGGTAAAAAAAAAATTGACCGTGTGTTTGGAGTTGATGTTGTAGACTTGGAGAAGATGAATGCATTGATTCGATGTTGGAAGTATACAGGTCTCTGTCATAACTATCTGTATTGAAATTTGTTTAGGTATTTGTTAGTAAGCCAAAAGCCAAGCCTAATTCAACACGCATATTTTAAAACTGTCAGATCTTCGATCTATATAAATGCTCACAAAACTTCCTTAAGAATTCCTAAAGCAGAATTGCAAGATGAATTCTAAAATACAAGTTCTGATAAAGTCTGTCTCTGTAAAATAAGGTTGAATTTATATCAAAGACTGTTAATCTCATAGATCTCTATAAATTGTTTCAATGGAACACAGTCCTGTTGACATAGTCATTCAAAAAATACAAACAAAACTTTTCAATTCCAAAGTTTCCTGCTTTCCAGTAATTTCTACCAATTCAAGTGGTAGACACCTATCTACTTTACCACTTTAATCCCAAATTTTCAAAGTATTTCATAATTATAAATAATTGTTTCATAATTCTAGTAATCTAATTTACTCAGATAAAATTTTTCAATGATCCCATGAACACATTACCAGTCAAATTAGTTTTAGAAAAGTTTACTCCATAAACAATATTTATGTAATTGGTGCTATATGCTGCATATCACAATATAACCTGGATTTTAAAACTGAAACACATCATACCACTTACATAGGAGGCCATTAGAGCAAAACTGACATGTGCATGCTGCAAAATCTGGTAAATTAATCCACTGTTATCTCTAAGCATTATGTTTTAATTATGGTTAAACAGCATACATTTATTAGTAAGAGACAAAAAAAAATTTAATTCACATATTCATACCTTCACTGAGCTGGTTCTCTGATGAAAGCATACTTCCTGATGGTAAGGGACCAACTGAACTTGAACCTTCCACTCCCTGTCTCTTCTCAAAACTAAACTCTGGAAGCCTTGGAGCCTGGGGTCTGGTTTTTCTTGCAGGATTCAGGAAAAAACAGTAGGCACATCGAAAAGCTGCAAAAATTTTTTTTTAAATGAGCAAAATCATAAACCAAAGAAAGTTCAAAGACTAATCAGATAATTCACAAGATTACTTTTGTAAACAAAGAACTTTCAAAAGCTATTTATACCATGTGAAATTCATGTTAATATTTTTATTTGTTATGGGCACTGGGGATTTAAACTACTGAGCCATATCACTAACACTTCTTATTTTTTGAGACAGGGTCTCACAAAGTAGCTTAAGGCCTCATTAAGTTGCTGAGGCTGGCTCTGAACCTGTGATCCTCCTGTCTCAGCCTCCTGAGCTGCTGGGATTACAGGTATGTGCCACCACGTCCAGAAGATTCATGTTATTTTAATCACATCATGGTAAGTTTTCTAAACAAAGTTAATTTTAAAGCATACCTCATATTATTATTAGAATGAGAGTATTGATTCCAAAGCAGAAAATACTATACTACTAATGATTTAAATATATTACTGAATTTGTATTTCTAGTTAACAGAACATTAGATATTCTAAAATCTAGAACCCTGTTTATTTGCCCAAGAAAATGCAGTATGTCATATTTCAGAATCAAAATTTATAACAAATATTTGATACATGTCTGCACAAGAGAATCATCTGGGAACTTGAAAGAAAATGCTGATGCTTAGACCCCAGTTAAATTGGATTCTTTGTTGGTGGGTCCTACGTATCATAATTTTTTAAAAACTTTTGGGTGATTCTGAAGCACATTTAGTTTGAGAAAAACTGGCTTAGTCACTGTATATTATATGAAGAAGAAACCTTAGTTGTCTTCCCTGCTTTGCTCTGGGTATTAAATAAAAACAATATGCCCAAGCAATGTATACAAAGACAAAATCTAAAATAAAATGGCATTGCATAGGAAGTGGCATAGAGTCTCACTGCCCAATAATTCTTACCAATGTATTCAAATTCTTCCTTCAAAGCCATGCCATTATGAGAAAAACACTGCTGACATATAAGAGCATACCTACATCAAAAGGAAAAATAAACATACCAGTCACAAAAACAGGCAAAGTTCACGGGAAAGGCTATTTTAGCCATCATGGCTAATTTATATTTTAAGTCAACTAAACATGCTATAATAGATTAGATACTACTTAGAATATCATAAACAATACTCCTTAAAAGCCTAAGTGAATCTACGCCAAAGTCTCAGCCTTTTTAAAAGATAATTCATATATCAAATTAAAAATAAAGTGAAGAAATCCTTATTAAGTCAGCAGAAACATATCTGATAACAGTACACTTAAATTCCAGTGTTTCCCAATGTATATTCTTGGGGGTCATAGTTTCCAAATTTGTAGTCAAATATGTTTGGAAAAGATGGAACCCTCTTAAAGAGTCACAATGAATATAATTAAAACCTCTGAGAAATCTTGCAATAAAAAATACATTTAATTTTATGTAATTTAGTCCAAAGTTAACTTCTAGACATCATCATTCCTATACTTTTCTGTTACACTTAAAAATCTACTATATATATTGTCTGTTCTCTGAACATCCACTCAACAAATAGTTGGTTCAATCCAAAGTAATTCTGTTCTAAATAATATATAATTTATTTGTTAACATTAAACTCTGGTGTCTTCTATTAAAATGATAATATTAACTCATAAAGTTGTATCTACTCTACTATCCAATGAATACTTTCAGTTTATGCTAAGACAACTGTTCTGTTCACATCACATCTATCTTCCTAGAGTTATAATTAAGATAATAATTGGAAAAATATTTTGATAACTTTAAGTGCTAAGTACATGTAAATGATTTTCATTATCATTAAAATCATTACTATCACCATGTCCAGTAATGACATCTACAAAAATCCATTTTTACAACCTACCAGGTTTTCATTATTTTTGTGATTCAAGTTTAAACATTTCAAAGAAAGAATTCCAGTTGTATAAAATTAATCTTTTGGGAGAGTTAATTTCAGTTTGTTACAAATGGATCTTATTTACACTACTTTGTCCAAATTCCTAGTAAAACACAACTGAACACATATTATTTTATACAAAACTCTATTATGTTCTAAAAATCAGGAAATAAGGGCCACAAAAGTATAACAGCTCATGTGTGTACACACACATCCATACCAATATTTTCATCTTCCTTTATCTACCACCCTAGCAAACATTACCTGTTCTGTGGACCATCACCAACTAAATATTCAACAATCCTATCCAGAGCACCTCGTTCTCGAGGAAGAATGGGTCTTGCCAAAGGTGGACCTGGAGGATGAAGGCCTATTAAATAAATAAATACGCACAAATAAAATTTATATGAATAAGATACAAATAAAATTTAATTCAATTACCAAGAACTACGTATGCTTGCTAGAACTCTTTTGGAAGATTTTAACAAAACAGTAAAATATTAATTCTTATAAATCTCTATAAAACACTTAAATTTTCATTAAAAATAATATACTACAAAAATAACTATTTAAATATATGCTACATCAGCAACATAATTAGGAGATAAAACCATGTAAGATTCTATACAAACTAATTTTTAACACACCCAAACTCTTAAAGCCCTGTAAAAATAAATTAGAAGACTTCCATTTTATGTTCTAAAAGAGTAACAAGGATAAGATTTACCACCCCACCTAAAATACTACGCAAAATATAGGAACTAACAGACTATTAAAAACACAAGATAACAGGCTATGTAAGTTAATGTTTCTTTAGTGACTAAAACAAAATATGCCCAACAATTGCCTCAGTTTACTGCCTACAGGGTTTCTAGGAAGTTCGGCAAGGAAAGTAAAACCAGAGAAAGTACAGCAGTTACAACAGTTCCCAGAGTTGAGAAGAGAGTACTGGAACTCTGGGGAAGCCAGGGCAGCTCAGGTTCATGTGAAAGAGTACCAAAGAAGGGAGATGGCACAAAGATAGAATACTTAAAGATCTTCAAGAGGGTCTCCCAGATTACTAGGCAGATTAATGACCAGTGCATGCATGTGAGGAAACTACCTCAGACTAGAAGAGCCAACCAAAAAGATGAAAGAAATTAGTACTCACAAGGACAAAAATTACTGCCTATTAAAATAGCTACAGTGGAAAATGTAACACACAGGTCATGGGCAAAGTATTCAGAAGAGTTTTGTAGAGGAATAAAAAAATTTTACATTGTCTGGCACCAAATCAAAAATTACTAGCCATGCAAATAAACAAGAAAATAACACCCATTAATAACAAATATTAACCAAAACTGTCCCAGAAATTGACAGTTGATTGGTCAGCAAAAACATAAAAAACTTATTTTGTCTTATCTTCCACGTTTGAGAATCTAGAGGAAAGATTCAGTATGTTAAGTAGAGACTGGAAAAAAATAAAAACATCTAAACTCAACTTCTTCAAATGAAAACTACAGTGTCTAGGATGAACATTTTACAGGAAAGAGGTGAACAGCAATTTAGGTATTGCATAAAATAATATTGGTCAACTTGAAGATGTAGCAATAGAAGCCATACAAAGAATTTTAAGGGAAAAAAAACATCAGCAAGTTGTGGGGCAACCTCAAGCAGATATAGATATAAAATATACACTCAAAACTGAAAGAATTTATCACTAGTAGAACTACTTTATAAGAAACAACAAAAATCAGGCAGACGGAAAATGACAACAGACAAAAAGCTGCTATGTGAAGGAATAAGATGCATCTGCAAAGGTTACCATGTGGGTAAACAATTTTTTATTATTTGAGTCCTTTTAAAAGATAATTTACTATTTAAAGGAAAAATAATAATTTATTATGGGATTATAATATACATAGAAGTAAAACGTGTAACAATAAAAGCACAAAGACCAGAAGAGAAGCACAAGCAAATTGTTAGATTCTCAAAACTATATGTGAAATGGTATCATATCATTTGAAAGGGTTTGTGATAAATTATACACTACAAACCCCAAAACAACCATTAAAAGAACACAAAAAAGTATTATAACCAATAAGACAGCCAATAAGATTAAATGAAATTATAAAAGCTAACCCAAAAAAAGGCAGAAAAAGAGAAAAGGGTAACAGAGAAAAAAAAAAGGGGAAAAACAAAAAAACTCAGATGGAACATTTGAACTCAAACCCAAACATGCAAACATATAAATCATTATATTAAATTTATGTGACCTGAATATCATCTTAATGAAGAAAAAGATTATAAGAATGGATAAAAATCAAGAAGAAATAGATAAATACACAATTTTACTTGAAGATTAACATTTTTCTCAATAATTGATAAAATAAGCAGACAGGAAAAAAAAATCAGGAATAATACAGAACACTTGAACAACTACTAACTTCACCTAACTGACATTTATACCTGCTGCTCTACCTAAAAGGGACACACTGTATGTTCTTTTCAAGAAAACAGAAAACATTTACTCATACATGACATTCTGGACATAAAACAAGTCACAGTATATTTAAGAAGATTCAAAGCACACAAAATATGTCTTCTGGCCACAACAGAAATTAGAAATCAGCAACAGAAAAACATTTGAAAAATCACTAAATATTTGGAGGCTAAATAACATACATCTAAAGTAACCCAGGAGTCAAAGCAAAAAAATCAAAAGTATTATAAAGTATTTTATATAATGCTTTATAAAGTATTTTAACCAAAAAAAAAAATTTTGATATACAGTTAAAGTAGTACTTAGAGGAAAATTTATAACACTAAGAACCTGTTTTTAAGAAGATACGTTCAAAATCCATGATTTCGGCTTCATTCACAACTTCAGTTTCTACCTTAAAAAACTAAAAAAGAAGAGCCAGGCATGGTAGCACATGCCTGTAATCCCAGTGACTCAGAAGAATGAGGCAGGAATATCGTAAGCCAGCCTCAGCAACTTACTGAGAGGCCCTAAGCAACTTAGCAAGACCCTGTCTCAAACAACAAGCAAACAAAAAAGACCCTGTCTCAAAATAAAAAAGGACTTGGGGATGTGGCTCAGTGTTGAAGCATCCTGGGCTCAATCCCCGGTACCAAAAAAAAAGAACAAAACTAAAAAGGAAGAGCAAGTGAAACTCAAAGGAAACAGAATAGAATATTAATAAAATAAAATATATAAAAATAATAGATAAAAGCTGGTTCCTTGAAAAGATGAATAAATTGACAAATTTGTAGCCAGACTAATCAGAGGGAAAGAGAAAACATTCCAAAACACTTGTATCAGAAGTGAGAGAAACAAAACTGTGGTTGTAGGTCTGTGGTAGAGCATTTGCCTAGTAAGTGTAAGGCACTAGATTTGATCCTTAGCACCACATAAAAATAAATAAAATAAAGGCATTCTGTCCATTTACAACTACAAAAAAATTTTTTAAAAAAAGAAGTGACAGAAACAGCATAACTCCAGATTGTAAAGATATTAAAAGGAATATTATGAACAATGTTATGGCAATAAATTCTAAAGTTAGATGTAACATTCCTTCAAAGACTACCAAATTACCAGATCTCACTCAAAAAGACACAAACTATTTGGTTTGCTAAAATTTTGTTAAGAATTGTTACATCTTGCACAAAACTCAACTCAAAATGGATCAAGGACCTAAGAATAAAACCAGAGACCCTGCATCTAATAGAAGAAAAAGCAGGCCCTAATCTCCATCATGTGGGACTAGGCCCAACTTCCTTAATAAGAACTCCTATAACACAAAAATTAAAACCAAGAATCAATAAATGGGATGGATTCAAACTAAAATGTTTCTTCTCAGCAAAAGAAATAATCTGTGAGGTGAAGAGAGAGCCTACATCTTGGGAGCAAATCTTTACCCCTCACACAGAGCACTAATCTCTAGGTTATATAAAGAACTCAAAAAGCTAAACACCAAAAAAACCCAAATAACCCAATGAATAAATGGGCCAAGGACCTGAACAGACACTTCTCAGAAGATGATGTACAATCAATTGGCAAATATATGAAAAAATATTCATCATCACTAGCAATTAGAGAAATGCAAATCAAAACTACTCTAAGATTTCATTTCACTCCAGTCAGTATGGCAGCTATTATGAAGACAAACAAAAATAAGTGTTGGTGAGGATGTGGGGAAAAAGGTACACTCATACACTGCTGGTGGGACTGCAAATTGGTGCAGCCAATATGGAAAGCAATATGGAGACTTGGAAAATTGGGAATGGAACCGCCATATGACCCAGCTATCCCTCTCATGGGTCTATACCCAAAGAATTTAAAAACGGCATTCTACAGGAACACAGCAACATCAATGTTTATAGCAGCACAATTCACAATAGCTAAACTGTGGAACCAACCTAGATGCCCTTCAAAACATGAATGGATTAAAAAAAATGTGGCATATATACACAATGAAATATTACTCAACAATAAAAGAGAATAAAATGATAGCATTCGCAGGCAAATGGATGGAGTTGGAGAAGATAATGCTAAGTGAAGTTAGCCAATCCCAAAAAAACAAATGATGAATGTTTTCTCCGATATAAGGAGACTGATTCATAGTGAGGTAGGGAGGGGTAGCAAGGGAGGAATAGATGAACTCTAGATAGGACAGAGGGGTGGGAGGGTAAAGGAGGGGGCTGGGGTTAAAAATAATGTTGGAATGTGATGATCATCATTATCTAAAGTACATGTATGAAGACAAGAATTGGTGTGAATATACTTTGTATACAACCAGAGATATAAAAAATTATGCTCTATATGTGTAATATGAATTATAATGCATTATACTGTCATATGAACATTTTTAAAAATTAATTTTTAAAAATGAATAAATAAAAAAGGAAAAAAATCTGTTATATCTTGGGCTGGTGTAGTAGTGCAGTGGTAGAGCACTTGCCTAGCATGTGTGAGGCACTGGATTCGATCCTTAGCACCACATAAAAATAAATAAAGTGAAGGTATTATGTCTGCCTACAACTAAAAATATTTTTTAAAAAGAATTGCTGCATCTTATGTTCACATGTGATATTATTCTATAGTTTTTCTTTTAAAAACTGAATTTTCAGTGGGAAAAAAAAAAGAAAGAAAAGAAGATCCTTTTCCACAAAGGAAACACTAAGCCCGATGCTTCAAGTGGTAAATTCTACCAAACATTTAAGGAAGAGGTAATACCAATTCCATACAAACTTATCCAGAAAACTAAAGAAGAGCTATGAGGCTAGTATTATTCTGATGCCAATACCAGACAAAGATATTAAAATTATATATATATAAATTATATAATATTATTAATTGGTCTGTAATATATATTAATATATATATTAATATTACAGACCAATATACCTTGACATAAACATTTTTAACTAAATGTTAGCAAACTGAAAACATAAGGACCAAGTGAGATCTATCCTAGGAAAGCAATGTGGTTGAACATTTAATGTTCAATATAATTCACTACATGAACAGATGCTAAAACAAAACAAACACAATATGAACATCTCAATAAATGCAAAAAAAAGTATTTTGAAAACCCATCACTTAATACTAACAACTGAATTGGCACTTCCTCAACCTGATAGAGTTATTTATTTAAAAGCAAACACACAGAGCTAACATAATGTGAATGGTGAAGAGGAATTGCCTTTCCCTAAGATCAACACTAAGATAAGGATGTCTACTCTTCCTCACTCTATTCAAGATTGTATTGAAGGTTCTAGCTAGAGTAATAGGGTAAGAGAAATAAATAAAGGAAGGCCAGATTGGAAAGGGAAAGTAGGACTTTCTTTATTCACTGACAATGTGTCTATCTAAGTAGAAAACACTGTTATCTATACAAAATCTACTAGAACTAATAGTGAGTTTAGAAAGGTTATAGGATATTAGATCAACATACAAAAATCAAGTGAGTATTTATATACTAACAATGAACAATTAGAAATACTTAATTAATTGCCAAGGCACCAAAAATATAAAATGATTAGATGTAAATTTGGCCAAAAAATGGATAAAACCTATACATAACACTATAAAATATTGGTAAGAAAAATTAAAGACCTAAATACATGGAGAGATATACTATATTTAATAAATAAGATAATATCAAAAGAGGGAGAGTGGAGAGTAGAAGACTAACAGTTTATGTAATAATTTATATTAGATAAAAGTAATAGGAATCATATGTGGCTCCCAAGTCAGTGGACAAAAAAAAAAAAAAAAAAAAAAAGTTTGGCTTTTTTCTATTTAAAAAACAAACAAAAGTTTGTTTTTTCAAAAACATTCAACCATTCAAACTTCATAAATTGTGACTCTATGACCTCTGAAAACAATTATTTATAGGAGATATTCTGAATTGAGAGACAACACAGAAGGTACTGAAAAGAAAAATGAGAGAATAAAATGTGATGTTTGTCTTTTATATAAAACAAGACATAATGAACATAAGAGTAAGATGGATAGCAATGAAGGTTTACAAAGAGACCTCAAAGGAGACTAAAATAAAATGGGACCTTCTTGGAACAAGTCTTGTGATACAAGAATACAAGGCTTTCAAAATGGCTGTGACAAAAAACTATAATGTATTCAAGACTGGCTTTAGAGTAGTGATCCTATATTAATATCTTAAAGGAACAAGATTGTCATTGAAAAATAAAATTGAATGTGGACAAAATTTCAACCTGAATAAGCATACCAAATTAGATTTTTTCCCTCAGTGCTGGGGGTTAAACCCAGGGTCTTTTACAAAGGCTAGGTGAGCACTCTACCAATGTAGTATAACCCCAGCCCCCAGATTAGATTTTGAAAACATTTAACCAATTCAACTTGCTAGAATAGTTCAGTGAATATGTCCACAAAGCAATCTGGATATATAAGCCAACAGATCCTTAAAAATATCTTAAAGCCCTTACATACTTTTAAAATAATGCATCTTCATACTCAAGCTATTATAGACAAGAGTAATTAATACAAATATCAAAAACCATCATTGTAAATATACTGGTCATTTTTACACAGCTTGGCAAATTATCAAGTACCTGCTGGTTATTAATTTTCAAACATATGGGAGCCCTGTGGTAATACACATCAAACTGATTCTCTTTCACAAATATGGTATAATGAAAAAATGAATTATTAATCTTCTCTATAATAAATCATTTAACTCATTCGTATTTTTGGCAATGTACAATGTAAACAGTCTTTTGCAAAGAAACTAATTGGAAACTTTAGGAAACATGTTTTATTTACATTCACGTGAAATTTAGGTCATTGTTTCTTCTATAGCCCTATCCTTACATATAAAATACGGCTCTTACAACTATATAAATAGCTAAATTTTTATTTCTTTAAAACTAGATATACAAGCTAGGGTTGTGACTCAGTGGTAAAATGCTTGCCTAGCATGTGTGGGACACTGGGTTTGATCCCCAGCACCGCATTTAAAAAAAAAAAAATAAGTAAACAAAACAAAGGTATCACACACAAAAAAAAACTAGATACATAAATGGATATAATTCATGTACTCACACCAAAAAAAGTTCATTAATCAACCAGAACTTTATAAATCATGGGTATCCAAACTAAAAACTAACTGGAAAGATGAGTGATTTTCAATCAATTAAACTTTTGTCAATTTCACAAAACTATGTCTGCCTCATAGTGATGTCATATGTCAAATTTAAGTTTTATTTTAAATTCTTTAGAAGCTATGATTTGTATACATTTCATTTGTAGTCATCTTGTTTATAAATTAAGAAACAAATTTA
The DNA here is from genome assembly GCF_052094955.1 of Ictidomys tridecemlineatus. Lineage (NCBI taxonomy): Eukaryota > Metazoa > Chordata > Mammalia > Rodentia > Sciuridae > Ictidomys > Ictidomys tridecemlineatus. The sequence continues at coordinate 143,873,119 of NC_135483.1, forward strand.
TTTATAATTTTTTTCTAAATACAAATATGTAGTTGTTATAAATAAACACATAAATATTATAAATTATGTATTCGAAATGGAGTATACTCAGCCCCAAAGAAGAATGAATTTATGGCATTTGCCGGTAAATGGATGGAACTGGAGACTATTGTGCTAAGTGAAATAAGCCAGTCCCAAAGAGTCAAAGTAAAGTATTTCTTTGATATGCAGAAGCTAATCCAAAATAAGGTGGGGAGAATTAATAAAATAGAAGAATAGAAGAAAGACTAGTTAAGTAGACAAAGGAGAATTAAAGTAAGGGAGGAGAAATGGTATAGACAGTAGAATGAATCTAACCTAATATTCCTCTGTGTGTGTGTGTGTGTGTGTGTGTGTACATATGTATATATATGTGTATGTATATACACATATATATGTGTGTGTGTGTGTGTGTATATATATATACCACAGTGAATTTCACCATTATATACATCCACAAGACACTAATCAAAGGGGGAAAATACTGTAACGGCAGAACAATCACTAAAGTACACGGATGGGAATGGGGGTGAGAGAAAGATGGGGAAGGAGAAACACTGAGGTGTGAATTAGAACAAATTATACTCCATGCTTTTATAATTACGTCAAAATAAAGTCTACTGTTATGTATCACTAAAAACCAACAGGAATAATGAAAAAAAAATTATAATTTTTTTAAAGACAGAGTGAGAGAGGGAGAGAGAGAATTTTTTTTTAATATTTATTTTTTAGTTATCGGCAGACACATGCCAAGCAAGCGCACTACCGCTTGAGCCACATCCCCAGCCCAAATCATAATTATTTTTATAAATTTATTATAAATATATAATTGATAAAAATAACCATAAATATTATATATTATGTTTAAAATATAAAATATGTAACATAAATATATAAATTATAAATATATTATAATCTTATAAATATATCTATGTTGATATATTAATATAAAATATTATAATGTTCATATTTATAATATGTACATATATTAATACATGTACATATAATAATGTTTATATATATATAAATATCATAAATGTTTCCTATTCTAAAATCTTATGCTGTAATTTTTTAAAATAATTTTTTAGTTGTCAATGGACCTTTATTTATATGTAGTACTGAGAATTGAACCCAGTGCTTTATACATGCTAGGCAAGTGTTCTACCACTGAGCAATAACCCCATCCCTTATGCTGTAGTTTTTAAGGAAAAAAGGCAAAAAAAATCTATTATAACAAGTAATTGATTTTTTATTGATTTTATTACATAAATGCCAATTATCTGATACCAACTACTGCTATGCCTGTCATCATCATAAATTATGCTACTAATTAATCATGAATATCAAAGTAACACAAATTAGAACTGAATATCCTAAAATAAAATAATTTATTATCATTAAAAAAATCTAACATGGAACTCTGTATAAAATAATGTGATGTGCTGAATAAAGCAATGGACTTCCGTGTCCCAACCACACTCAAAAAATAACCACAGAGTAATATATTATATGTTATGCTGTAGAATGGAATCTTCTCCTATAGGTCCACCAGACTGAAAAAAAAAAATCTATGCAATAAAATAGTAAAGGCAAATGTTAATAGAACTCTATAGAGTATATACCAGAAAATAATAAGGTTCCATGACTTTAAAAGGGGGAAGGGTGATCTACTAGTCCATATTAACAACAGTAACATTGGAAACCAAAATGCAGGACTATGCTTCCTGAAATAGATTGTCATATTTAAGAATGTATTGCCAGAACTAGCAAAGAACATGAATACTTTCCAAAAGTATTCTCTTCTATCCCTATTACATATAAATCTGAACCTTCTAAAGTTGAATATAAAAAGATATGCTAAACTATTGACTACAGAATACTACAAAGTTTTATTGCCATTTAAACAAAGAAGCCATAACAGTTAAATGAGCTCAAGAAATAGGTTTCAGTATCACAAGGTGCCAGCTGTAAAGAGTTATGGCTAATTGAATATGGAACTCCTGCTTAATCAGATAACTGCTCTGCTATTTCCAAATGAAATGCCATTTCCATACCGTCTGAAAATGGTCTGTTTTATTGGTAACCAGAGAAAACAATATAAACTGTAAATAACATTAAGTGCTCTGTTTACCCATTCCAGGCACTGAAGTAGCAGGGGATCCAAGACGTCTCGGTAACACATTTGATGATAGGGCTGGAGTAGCAGTTCTTTCTGGTGGTCCACCAGGGGCTGAAGTGTCCTTTGGTGGTCCAGGAGATACCGGAATTTGTGGAGGAGGGCCCTGATTAGAAGTTGCTGGTGTTGGAGAAAGGTTTCTTTGTACTGCAGTTCGCTGACGAATCTCTGAGAAGTGTAAGTATATACTAGATTGAATATTCAACATACCATATTTGCCAACACCACAAATGACACTTATTAAAATTCTATGACACCAAAAGGTATTCTAGGATCAAAACTACTTGTAATGAGAAATCCATTTTGAACCTACAACTGGACATATTTACACAACAAACCTTGATATATCTACTCATCATCACCTAATTATGTCATGTTTGTTTACAGTAAACCTTCCTAACTATAATAAAAGAAAGTTTGTCAAAATTAGTAGAAATTCCAAATAGCAGACTTGTTTGTTAAGATTCAAAAATAAGAATAATCTTAAGAAATAAGTGACTGCATATATTATGGAATTATGAAAAGAATAAGTAGTCACAGAAATGTTTTTTTAAAAAGTATTCTTTAGGTATCATGCCTATTCTAATTTATACATTCCTAACTTTTTGCCAATATTTTAATATACGAAAAGTTGTATTCCATATGAAGTTTCATCATAAATAAATCTTAACTTTTAATTGTAAAAATTATAAGATTCTCTGTACAGGTCGGCAAATGTGCCAAATCCAGGCTGCCGCCTGCTTTTGTAGTTTTATTGGAACACAGTACCACTCTCTTGTTTACATACTGTCTACAACTGCTTTCAAAGAGTTGAGTAGTTACAAAAGAGACCATATGATTCTCAAAGCCATTTACTACCTGGTCTTTTACAGAAAATATTTCATGACTCAATAACATAAAACTAAATTCTAACATTCCCCATTCCATCTAATATCTTACTTGAATGTCAGCAGTAAGATCTCAAAAAGCCCTTTATAATTTTAAATGCTATGTATCACATTAAATTTTTACAAATTCTGAATTAGTGGGCCGAAACTAAAAAAGTTATGTTTTAATTGGCATGAAGAATAAACATGTATACTTCAAGAAGATAAACAATTTAGAGTTGGATTCAGATAATTAAAGACTTTTGTGAAAGGTTCCCTGAAAGTATAGTTCCGGTGTCAGCTTTAAGTCCACATCAAACTAGTCTATTAACTAGTTAAGGACCTTAATAGTTAAGGTTTGGTTGAAATCTGGCTCTAGCTACATGACCTCAGATGGATTGCTTTGATAAACCTATTTCTTCATAAAATTATGATAAGATTCTTAACCCACAAAATTATTTTGAGGATTAAATAAGATAATGTCCATTCACTAATACCTGACATTTACTGAATAGTGTTTTCACAACTAGGAATTTTCCTTTTCTTTTTAGTTTTTTGCAGAGCTGGGGATTCAACCCTGGGCATTGCCCGTACAAAACTAGCACTATACCTCCAGCCCTTACTAAGTTATTTTCAAATTATTTCAGTGATAATTAGTAGAACCAACAAATTTTCTATTGGTTCATAATTCAGTTTCTAATCAAGCCATTTGCAGTTGCACATTAAGAAAGCCATTAAATGTGCACAAGTTACTGAAATCATATTAATATTTAATAATTTAAATTGTTAATTAAGAAATAAGCCATCAAATACTATAATTTTTAGCTAATTTTCAGGTAAAGCATACCTCAAAAACAGGCATTTTTATTTAGACAAATAAAAATTCAGCATATAATCAAGCTATACTGAAAGTAGCTGTTATCCTTTCACTTCTTCTGAGAATTTTGTAATATTTATTTTTTAGTTTTTCGGCAGACACAACATCTTGGTTTGTATGTGGTGCTGAGGATCAAACCCGGACAGCATGCATGCCAGGCGAGCGCGCTACCGCTTGAGCCACATCCCCAGCCCTCCTTTCATTTCCTAAATAAAGACTTAAGACTTTGAGCATTTACTCTGTGAAAATTAGCACGGACACTCTTTTAATATCAATTGTATGCTACTAAAAGGTAAGGTCTATAACTAATTAAAAAATAACATCATATCTAGTGATTTATAAAAGAGACTTAGCTTAATGTTTCTAAATCTAAATTTAGGCAAAGAGAAAAAATGTTATAGAAGAATCATGAAAGGGAAAATAGTTCTATCATTTTCAAAGAAAAAGCAGGTAACAAAGGTTTACAATTATCAATAGTTTTAAATAGCTAGAAATACAGTGCCAAATCTATACTTGGCAAAATATTATGAAACAATCTTAGAATAGCTAAGATTTATCTACTTTTAGCTACTTGTCATTCACAAATGTTTTTATATAAAAAACAAAAGTTCCTAACAAAGCAGGCATATTGTTTATATTCAGTATTTCCTACATTCAAATGTAAAATACAATCCTCCAAAAGAAAATTATCAAGCAATCTACATCAATGGGGCAAAATATCATAAGGTATATTCCATAAGGTTAATTCTTTACTAGAGAATGTCTGAACATTCTCAATGATCAATCAACAATTCAATAAAAATCATATTTGCTAAGTATGAGGACATGTCTACAATGGCTTTAAATAAATATTAAGCAAAAAAATAAAAATGAGATTTTATAAATCTACGTTATATTAAAAAAAGAAAGACAACAAAGTTTAAAATTATGATAAATAGCATAGTTATGGAAAGCAAACTTGTTCAAACTTTCTTCATTTTAGCTCTACTCTGTTGTAGTTCTTGAGCATGCAGGCTTTTCCAAATTAATGACATCTCTCAGTTTAGTTTTCTCATAATGAGAATACTTACCTCTTATGATTGTTGCAATGAGAAAATCAACACATAAGAGCTTAGATATAGCACACAAAAAGTACTTAATAAGTAGTACTATTAATATTAGTAGTGCAAATCTAAAGGTTCCAGAGATTACAATAGATCAAAAGCTAAGCAATCTAAAATTTCTTTTTTTTTTCTTTTAATATTTATTTATTTATTTTAGTTTTCGGCGGACACAACATTTTTTGTATGTGGTACTGAGGATCGAACCCGGGCCACACGCATGCCAGGCAAGCGCGCTACTGCTTGAGCCACATCCCCAGCCCCGCAATCTAAAATTTCTAAAGCAATTATTTAAAAATACATATAGCCAGGCACACTGGCACACACCTGCAATCTTGGCTATTCAGAAGGTTGAGGCAGGAGGATTGCAAGTTGGAGGCCAAGCTCAGCAACTTAGCAAGACTGTCTCAAAATAAAGGGCTGGGGATGTACCTCTGTGGTAGTGTGCCCCTAGGCTCTATCCCCAGTACCACAAAAAAAATAAAAATCTATACAGAGACATTAATTTAGACACTAAATGTTTTCCAAGTTATTTGTGACCTTGTTAAAAGTGTAAAATAATGATTTATTTAAAATTGAAGTGCAAATAACTCTAGTTTGCTATTAAATAATTCTTGAGATGAATGTTAGACAGTATAATTATTCCTTTTTTTTTTTCTTTTAATGCTGATCTAGGCATCTGCAACAGTGACTTCAATATCAATTCCTGGCTCAACACTTATAGAAATAATCTGCTTAATAATTTCAGAAGGAGCAAATCAATGAGTCACTTGTGGATTCTCACCTGGAAACAATCTCACAAAGCATTTTTCTTTAGTAAGTCTCAAAGTCCTGTTAGGCATCTAGGTGATATCCTGACTTCTCCTTCCACGCACCACTTTCCAAATCTGAAACTGCCATCAAGTCCTGTCAATCTACTCCTGAGTTATCTCTTAACTCATTTTCCCCAGTCAATTAGATTGCTGTAATTTTAGTTCAGGCCTTTCTCTCTTGTCTATATTAAATGATATCCTAACTTGCATCCATGTCTCAGCTTTGTTCTCTCTTCAATCCATTCTCCATGCTACCAAGAAAAAGTGTTCTTAATCTAAAACTCAAAGCCTGGAGCTGGACGTGCAGTTCAGTGGCACAGCACTTTCTTAGCATGTGCCAATTTTGATCCCTAGAACCAACAACAAAAATAAATAAAAATAAATTAAAGTCTCCAGTGGCTTTCCATGCTGCATATAAATAAAGTCTCACCACATAATGCTGTACACAAAGTCTTTTTTTGATCACTTCTTCATATGAACCCTACCTCCCTTTTTCAAGGACCAGGATCTATTTGCAGTTCCTCAAGGTACTGAGTTGTTTTTCTGTCATTGCCCATGAAGTGATACCTTTACCTAAAGAGTATTTTCCCAACCCTGTTCTCATAGAAAATTATAGTGATTTATTGCCTACCTTCTACCTTAGTATAGTCCTTAGAACACTAAGACTATTTATTTACTTATATATACTATTTATTTATTTATTTATACCCCTTTTAACCAAAAACTAATAGGCAGGAACTGCGTCTTTATAGCAGCTGCAAAGTAACTGACAGAGTATGGAATTTTAAAAAGTCTATGAAATGAATCTACTTTTCTCCTGCTTTTTAGTTTTACATTTCTAACTGCATGTTACCCTACATACATGGTAATGAAAAGCAGCATAATGGTCTCCCAAAGACATCTACATCCTTATCCCCAGAACTTGTAAATATGCTGTTACATTCAAGAAGAATTAACATTGCAAATAAAATTGAAACTGTGAATTAGCTGAATCTGCGTTGCCTGCTGCATTGAGAATCTCATCCTAACTTCATTTTAAAAGGCTAATTTCAAGCAGATAATCTGCTAATATTAGGGAACAGTGACCTGTAATCACAGCTATTCAGAAGGTTGAAGCAGGGAGTTAGAGGCCACCCTCAATAATTTGGAAAGACCCTGTCTCAAAATAAAATGCTGGGAATATAGTTTAGTGGTAAAGCATTTGCCTATCATGCTCAAGGCCCTGATTTAACCACCAGTAGAAACAAAAAAAAAAAAAAGAGAGAGAGAGAGAGAAAGAAGGAAAGAAAATTTGCTAATACATGCCACTTGCAAGACTTTAGTTGAGTTTACCTTTTTGTTGTTGATCTGTATTTCAAAAAAAGAATAACATATTTTTGCTTTATAGTTCCTCATCTCAATGTTTCCTTTTTTTGTCACATCATTATACTTCTACTCTCGGTTGTCTTCTTAGCTATCAACTTTAAACAACCTGTACCTTTCAGTTCATCAAGGTTCTATTCACAACATTTAAACAAACTTTGGAAATGCTAAAAAATTCTTTTCTTTTTATTTCCTTCAACTCAACACATTAAGCAACCACTATGACTAAAACACTATGATAAGCACTGAAAAGGAATACAGAGTTGCACATAGAGACAGTAAGCAAAGACAAAACAAAGTCACTAAAAACTTTAATACAAGGTAAATGTCAAAAAAGGGAGCCAACAAAATACTATAGAGAATCCAAGAAGAGGAAGATTAAACCCAACGATGAGACAAAGAAAGCATTCATGGTGATAATGTCACTTGAGACAAAAACTGAAAAATGTGAATAGAAATGCCTTTATTACAGAATGGCAATTATCAAGAATACAAGCAATAATAAATGTTGGTGAGAATGTGGGGGGAAAGGTACACTCATACATTGCTGGTGGGACTGTAAATTGGTGCAACCATTATGGAAAGAAGCATGGAGGTTCCTGAGAAAACTTGGAAAGGAACCACCACTTGACCCAGCTATGACACTCCTCGCTTTATACCAAAAGACTTAAAATCAGCACACTACAGTGACATAGCCACATCAATATTTATAGTAGTTCAACTCACAACAGCTAAACTATGAAACCAACCTAGATGCCCTTCAACAGATAAATGGATAAATAAAATGTGGTATAGATACATAATGGAATACTATTCAACCTTTAAGAAGAATGAAATTATGGCATTTGCTAATATATGAATGGAATTGGAGAATATCATGCTAAGTGAAAAAAGCCAATCCCCAAAAGGCCAAAAGTTTTCTCTGATGTGTGGATGCTAATCCACTATAAGGAGGAGTATAGGGAAGAACAGAAATACTTTGGATTAGGCAAAAGGGAGGGGAGGGAGGGAAGGAAGTATGGGAATAGGAAGTATAGTAGAATGGAAAGGACATTAATATCCTATGTGCACATATTACTGACTACACGACCCGTGTGATCTTACATCATGGACAACCAGAAGAAAGAGAAGTTATGTCAAAATGCATTCTATTGTTATGTATAACTAATTAGAACAAATTTTTTTAAAGAATTTTTTTAAAAAAGAAATATCTTTGTTATTTGTATTAAGATGCATGTGGCAGTTTTTAAATAAGACTCCAAAACCTGCTTTGTCTCCCAACAAATTGGGATGAAGAGTGTCTATGTGCCTTTCCCTTCAATCTATGCTCTGGAACTGCTTGACTAAGAAAAATAAAACTGCCAATTTCCAGAATTACTTAATGTCTATTGAGCTGCTCAATCTGAGAATCTGGCTACTATGTGAAGAAGCCCAAGTGATCCCACAGAGAGGTACATGTGGAGGAACAACATCTAGCACCAACTTTCTAGCCATGTGAATAAAGCATCAGGATGATAAATTTTCCAATAAAATAGCCTCAACTTACCAAGATGAGCTGCCTCCACTCAACCCTAAACAAACTGCAAATTTATGAGTAAAATAAATGAACAAAGTTTTAAGACATTATGTTTTGGGATAGTTTGTTACACAACAGATAAGTATAATAGTATAAACTTGAATTTATTTTATGATAAAGTGTTTTCCAGAATCTCTTTTTAAACATAAACCCCAGAAAAACAGCAAGATATTAAGCATCCTTCCACTTGCCATAAAGAACAAAAAAGTTTTATGATTTTTACTAACTTTCCACATATGCTATAGAATAGGGGTGAGTAAACTCTAAAAACCTATTTATATAAGAAGTTGTAATCCATTTGTCAAAACCATTAGATTTTTCTGCAATACTACAGTTTAGATACAGCTGTGACAGAATACAACTGACTTTTGCTAATTTAATTTAGTAAAGGTGCAAGTTATACATAAAGAGAATGGTATGACTTCCTTTAAAAAAAACAAGATGATCTGTTAAGTATTCATTTTTAGCTTGTTATGGCATCCTCTAATAATCTGAGCATCCTCCTATTTTATTCACTCCTCTTTATAATTTAGTCCTAGAACCTTGGGCACCTATAATAACTATTCACCTCTTAAATTTAAGCATCCTACTCTCAAATCAAACTTGTCTTTTCAACTTACTTTCTACAACCCCCAAAAGATCTGTTTTCATTAGTTATTCATTATGAAGGGGTCAACAAACTTATTATAAAAAGGCCTAAGGATGAAGATTTTAGGCTTTCCAGACCACACAAGATCTAACTATTGCATATTCTTCTTTGCTATTTTTAAGAATGTTTAAAAATGTAAAACCCATTTTAAGCTGAAGAGCCATTTTTTAAAAACTCACAACTTTGGCCCAATTTGCAAGATATAGTTTTCTGGTTCTTATAAACAGCTTTTTATTGTCCATCATCCCCCCTCATGTCCTTATTTCCCTCATGATCTTCTCAAATTCCATAATCCACTGTTAAAATCACTCCCTTGCATGTAACTTCACCTCCCTGTCCTGCCCCTTTATCACTTTGCCTAATTCATTAGTCAAAATCTCAACCCTGGTTAAAATCAACCATCTGCCTACTCCATTCCTGCACCCATAAAGGTGAACATAAAAAAACACAGTCAGGCTTTAAGTTCATGACCACTGATTTTAAGCAGTTTTTAGGGCACTCTGGCACTCCACATCTCTCAATTATTCTCTCACTGTCCTAGGGAATTATTTCATACAGTTTCTTCAAGCTCCCAACTATATCTCCCTCAACTTTATTTACCTTCACTAAGGAATCAGATACACTCAGAAAACAATTCCCTCCACCTAACTATATCTGTTCATGTTCTCAGTCTGCCCTTATTACTCAAGAAGAACTGCCACACTCTCATCAAACCTAACTTGCATATTTGTAAACTATATCACACCTTCTTTCACCTTCTCATGAACAGCTCTCAATAAACTGTCCCCATTCCCTCTTATGTCATCTTTTATTTCATGTGCTCTGGGCCATTCCTAGTAGCACATAAATATGGTATTATTTCTTTCACACAGTATGCTTACCCATGCACACAAAATGCTTCCCCCTCCAGTCATCCATTTCTTCATTCCCTTTCACTCTAAAGATTCATCTCTTTCATTGTCTTGAACTCTTCTACTCCCATCCTTTCTAATCAGGTTCTTGTTCCTATCATTACACTAAAACTGTTTATTCTAAAGTCACCAAGGACCTCTACATTACCAAAAGTATTGATTTTGGAAGTATTTTGAGCAGAGGACTGACATCATCCAATATTATGTCTTAAAGGAAGCTTAATGTTTGAGAAGAAGCTCCAAAGAGCAAAGATGGAGTCAATAATAGAAAAAGCACCAAAGATAGCTTGGACCATGGTTAGTAACATTGAAGGTATTTTCTTTTAAAAAATTAAATTTTCTTACTTTAAAACTTAATATAATCCCCCTAACCAGTTTAAAGTAGATTAATACATCAGATTTTATATATATGTGGAAAGTCGAGCTCAAAATATTTCCTGAGGGGCTGAGGTTGTGGTTCAGTGGTAGAGCACATGCCTCGCGTGTGGAGCTCTGGGTTTGATCTTCAGGGCCACATAAAGATAAATAAAGGTACCTTTTTCCCCAAATCCTCGCCAACACTTATTGTTGTTTGTATGCATAATAGCTGCCATTCTGATTGGAGTAGGATTGCAAATTGTTGCATCCAATATGGAAAGCAGTAAGGAGATTTCTTGGAAAATTGGTAATGGAACCACCATTTGACCCAGCTATCCCTCTCATGGGTCTATACCCAAAGGACTTAAAAACAGCATACTGCAGGGACACAGCCACATCAATGTTTATAGTAGCACAATTCACAATAGCTAAACTGTGGAGCCAACCTAGATGCAGTTCGTTAGATGAATGGATAAAAAAAAAAATTGGCATATATACACAATGGACTATTACTCAGCAATAAAAGAGAATAAAATCATGGCATTTGCAGGTAAATGGATGGAGTTAGAGAAGATAATGCTAAGTGAAGTTAGCCAATCCCAAAAAACCAAATGCCGGATGTTTTCTTTGATATAAGGAGGCTGATTCATAGTGAGATAGGGAGAGGGAGCATGGGAGGAATAGATGAACTCTAGATAAGGAAGAGGGGTAGGAGGGTAAGGGAGGGGCATAGGGTTATTAATGATGGTGGAATGTGATGATCATTATTATTCAAAGTATAGGTATGAAGACACGAATTGGTATGAATATACTGTGTATACAACCAGAGATATAAAAAATTGCACTCTATATGCGTAATAAGAATTGTAATGCATTCCCCTGTCATATAAATAATAAATAAATAAATATGTTATACCAAAAAAAATGATAAAAACAATAAAACTTAGGTATAATTCTTTTAAAGTAGAATGGAATTGTGATAAAACTTATAATTTTTTTTATTGTTTTTTTTTTTAAAGTGGTGCTGATGATCAAACCCAGTGCTCACACATTCGAGGCCAGCACTTTACCACAGAGCCACAACACAGCCCCATAATTTAGAATTTTTTAAAAGCTAAGAAAAAATTCAAAACACTAATTTATTACTATAACCCTGGAAGAGTGAGGCACACTAAAATAATACACCACAGAAGATATATTTTTTTAAAAGAAAATAACAATAGATTATAACCTTCTTACGATCAAGAAACATGTTATATTCATCATTATATTCCCCTGGGTTTCTGAACATGAGTTATGCAATTTTTTTAATAAATGATTCATTCATATTATAACTAAGTATTAATTCTCCCTAAAATAATATCTGAAAGCAAACAGTACCAAAGGAATCCAAACCAGTGAGACCAACAATGATTTCCCATAATTATAATGTGACATCAGAAGAAAAACACATATTTGGGTTTCAAAAGTTTCTAAGGAAAGGTGAGTTTAGATTCTTGAAGTAACTTGTGTGCCTAAATACTAATAAATATTTAAGGATGTTAGTAAAGGAAATCACTTTTAAAAAAAGTACAAAAATAATTTTTTAAAAATATCACATTTCTAAAACACATTCATCAAGGTTACTTTTATTTATTCATACTGTATCTGACTACATATTGTGAAATCAAAATGTTAATTAAAATATTAATCAAAATGTTTATTATCTCACAGTTATCTTTTCCCTAATATGAAATGAGAACACTTAAGATATGCTGTTTGCAAATTCCAAGTATACAATATAGTATTGCTAATTACAGTCACAGTGTTGTACACTAAAGCCCTAGATATTATATTCACCTATATAATGAAATTTTCTACCCTTTAATCCTTTATCCTCCATCTCTTTCCCACTCTGGGAAATAACTCTTCTGTTCTCTACTTCCAGGAATTCAATCAAAAAATATTTTTGAAAAATTAAGACTAGATATAGAAAAATTCTTTAGAAATTATGGAAATCTGGTTTGTAGGCCAAAAATCTTTTTTGATGGTTTCTTGAAAGAAGTATAAATTGTAGAAAAATTTAAACTATAAAAATAGAAATTTCACTGCAAGTATATCCACATAATTTGTTTTAATTATAATGTAAACTTTTTTTCAAAAGAGACTCTAAAAGAAAACAGGCTAATATTTTTATAAAACGAAATCCTACTAATGGAAGATAGAAGGTGAAGGTAGAATTCTTTCTACATATCCATGTCAATTCGAAAACCTAAAACTAAGACTTATTTAATAACCATGGATTTTGTGGATTTTATTAGGGGATTTACTTTTCAAAGTTCTACATGCTTTATAACATTACAAATGAGCACAATTCTAAAGAATTGTAATTAATTACTATAAGAATGGCAGTTAAATTTTTAAAGTAATATACCCTCACATTGCAACAAAAGCCTTACAAATTCTACTTCTATATTCTTAAGAAAAGAACAAGAAAAACCAACAAACTCAAAAATACCTTTTCACATACCAGTCCTAGAAATATTTTATGTAGCCACTTAAAATTACTTCTAAAATATTATAAAACATTTACTAGGGTAATACTGATGACTAATACCATGGTACCAAAACCTCAAAAAGAAAGAGCTGCATTGTGAGGAATTTTTCTTTTTTATTTTTCCCATTTCTAATTTTTTTTTTACTATATAAAAGTGCCATTTTAGAAGAAATTCCAAATTTTACAAAATATTCACTATATTCTTCAAAAATAAATAACAGTGCTGGGGGTGTAGATCAGTGGTGGAAGATTTGCCAACAATGTGCCAGGTCCTGGGTTCACTCCCCAGTACCACAAAAATAAATAAATTAATCAATCAATTAATTAAAGAATTAAAATGTTAAGTTTTTCATAACACATTTCAAGAGATTATTATCTGAAGAAGAAATCTTATAAAATATTGGTGAAATTAATTACTCATTAAATTTCAAAAGGTTAAAATCAATTATATATTTTAACCTCAACAGATATTCAAAATCTTAACTGACCAATATAGTCCCACAAAAATCAAACTGAATTACAATGATTGCCATCTACCTAAGTTATATCTCAAATTACCAAGTATAAATTAACATAAAAGCATTCTACATGAGTTTTTACACACCACCAACACACTTATGAACTCACTTGGGTAAATATGGATCTTTCCAACAGCAGCAGCAGTTTCTACAAAGCTATTTACCTTGTCCAGGTCTTGCAGTTACAGCTGCTCCAGCAGATGGCGGCTCAAACTCCTATCAATTACAATAATGTTATTATAGTGGTCTATCATATTGTGCATCTTATCATAAAATATTAATGATATCACAGTCTTACCTTTGCTTTCTTTGAGTCTGGATCAAACCTTTCGAGAATTAATTTAGCTGTCTTGTAAGTTTCTTTTTCCATGACTTCTTCAAGCTACAAACAAAAATTTCCATAAGCTGTCACATTTTAAAACATCCACACTACAATTTTTAGAAGTTCTATTCAAAAAAATTCAAGTGCCAGTCTCAAAACGAAGGGAGCTAAACCCCCACCCTATTTTTACTTAGATCTAGCACATAAAATATCCAGATAGAATGAAAGACTTCCTGAAAATAATTAAAATCTAGATTTTAAAATGGCTTCTAATCTCTAATATGTTACTTGTATTTAACAGCTTTACTGCAAGGAAATACCAGATATTGCTAATTGTTTACATATAATGAGGAGAATAATTACATGCACCAACTTCAATAATGGAATGTGCAAAAATCTATCAGCCATCATTATTGGAAGTTATTAGACATGACAAGCAAATGACAGGCAATTCCTCAGATTTATTTCCTCAAAGCACTTAATGCTATTAATTTAAAGAAGGTCGTTAGCCAAGAGCTTTACAAAATAAAATCTCTGTGCCAATTAACTGCTGTCAGCATCGATTTTAGATTATTTATTAGTAGAAGCAATTAACTTGCTGCAAATGCAGTGAAAACTTACTAACTGGGAGAACAGCCATGGAATTTACTCAAATGACTTTAAAAGCTAAAACCTTCCCCATCCCCCTATTTTTTCTTTTTTTAGATTCAAACAACTTTAGAAGAAAAAACTGAACACAATTTAAGTAAAAATTATATTGAATTCTATGTTTACAATATAAACTATAATTAAAATAACTTCATTGTTATAAAATGTTATTAACAATGTACTCCAATTCTTTAATATCTTAATTGATGCATAGGTTTAATTTTAAAAGCAATCACTAGTATCATTTAAAAGTAATCACTGGTAAAGTATGGCCCAACATCAGAAAAAGTTGAGCTTTAGTTCAAGAATTCTTGAAAGAAAATCTTAAAACACACTAAGTGTTAATTGTCCTATCCAATATTCTTCATCTTTGATTCATGACAAATATGCCAGTTATCTTACACTTCACATTAACTGGTCAAATTAAGAGTGCATCCAAAAGAATCTTCAACTCAGCGTATTAGGGAACATGTTAAATCATATAAACGTATTATAATGATGAAAATAGTACCTGCTTACTCTGATTTTAGTTTGCTGTTGAAATTGATAATGTTTTTACTAATTCAGATTTTAAATCACTTTCTAGTGTCATATAGGAGTATTCCACATCTTTTCTCTTTGTAGTCTCTTCTATTAATCTGTAGCCTACTGAATATTCAAACACCAGCAAATATTATTGAGTAATATAAAACTTTAACATTTGAAACTAGGACTAGTAAAGTTAACAAACCTACACAGAATCATATGCTGAAATCACCAATTTATAAATTTATTTTTGCTTCCAAATTTCTTTCATGAAATATCATTCATAGGATTTACTTAAATTTTATCATGAATATAAACTTATAAATAGTTATTTGCAAGAATGACTATTAGGAAGAGACAGGGCCATAAAAGCCAGACTAACCACTAAATTGTGCTACTTCTCCTTGACATGCTTCTGTTCTACACCCAAAAAATTTAACATTAACCTGCAGCATTTCTTGCTCTTGCTTTTAAATGACATTTGTGGATTCCTTTGAACAAGTAATATCTGTATTTAACTGATAAAACTTTAATGTCAAAAATTATAACATTTTCCCCACATTCTCAATTTCTTAAATGATTTTTCTCAAAATTTACAACATAAATTTCCTGACAAATGCCAGAGAGGAATTACCACATAGAAACATTATTTTGGAAAAAGCATAGAACATTCGTGAAATCACTTAAAGAGGTTAATTCTGAGTTATGCATTGATGGATCTTGACTTTGAACTGTTTTGTAGGAATAATCATGGATATAGAAGGATTATATATTGCATAGATTACTTAGTGATTAAAAAGGAAAAACCAAAATTTTTTAAAGAACCACCAAACATGTGAGCAGCAAAATGTACAGACCCAGACTTGGGAACTTTTTAGATAACTAAAGATTAATTCCTAGCCTTATTTTCATTAGTAATAAATACTAACATTAAGTTCTTAAACTTTGAGACATAGAAATATTACTCATTTTTCTAAGTAATTTAACTTTTTAATCAACTGACCATTCATATTCATCATTACAAATTATACTTTCATAAATTTCAAATATCATTAACAAATCTACTCAGATTAAAAAAAAATTCATCCCTTAGGAAATCGCCTTTTTTTTTTCTTTTAAAAGAGAGAGAGAGAGAGAGAGAGAGAGAGAGAGAGAGAGAGAGAGAGAGAGAGAGAGAATTTCTAATATTTATTTTTTAGTTCTCAGAGGACACAACATCTTTGTTGGTATGTGGTGCTGAGGATCGAACCCGAGCCGCACGCATGCCAGGCGAGCGCGCTACCGCTTGAGCCACATCCCCAGCCTCCGGAAATCGCCTTTAATAATGTGTCAAGTAACAATGTAAACTCATTAATTTTATTAATGAAAGAGAAGGATTGGGACTTTGATAATTTTAGACCGTTATTTTTTAATATATATTTTTTAATATCTTTATTTATTTTTATGTGGTGCTAAGGATCAAACCCAGTGTTTCACAAGTGTGAGGCAAGCGCTCTACCACTGACCCCCCAACCCCAGCCCCAATAAGTTATTTTTCCTGCAGGTATTTCAACAATAGAAGTATATTTAAAACCATAAGTATAGCATTTAAACTAAATATCCATAAGCAAAAATCAGTTTTGATTATGTTTAGCTTTTGCTCAAAAACAATGTCCTTCTTTTGCCTCTCACTGCTAGCTTGATCACTGGTTTGCTAATTTCACCTTAACACCTATTGTTCCAAAGTGTAAAGAAAGCTACACCAACAAAGCATCTCCGTTCCAGACTTGAGCAGTAATGATGGGGGGGGGGGGGATTAGTTCCCAATAGAGCAGTATTATAACCAATAGTCAAGTAAGTCGATGCAAATTATGCTCTCTTATTAATACAGTGAGTTAGATTCAATCTATTTTTTAGTCATACTGCAAAAGAAATGCCATACTGAACTATTCTGTAATGTTAAAGCTTCTATAATCACTTAAATATACAGAGCTACTGAACCCTGAATTTCCCAACTGTTATGCCATGATTCCTTCAAGGGCTATTAAAGAAGTAGAATATAGCTTGGCCTGCCCTTTCACAGACTCCTGTATGTCAGCTCTGTTACTCTTAAAAAGATTTCTGCCAATCACATGTTCTTCAAAATTGTGTTTTCTGATCATGTGATACTACTGACATTGGGCTGTTTCTCATCACTAAAACATTTTCTCTCTCTCTCTCTCTCTTTTTCTTTTCCTAGAGTAGTTTTCCCTTACCTACAAAGGATATGTTCTAAGACTCCTAGTGAATGTCTGAAATTTCAAAGAATATTGTACTCTACCTGTGCCCTATATATACATATATACCTATACATATATAACTATGATAAAGTTAATTAATTTGTTAATACATACTTCTATAATTTACTGTAGGACTATCAAAACTATCAATACAATTGATAAGTAGCTTATAAAACATTAAAAAGAATCAAACAAACAGATAAGGAATCCCTTCAGTATTAATCCCTTTGGTATTTAATCCCTTCAGTGTTAAAATTACTTAATATTTAAATTAGTTAAAATACTCAACTAGTGTCTTTTATTACCTATTCACATGGATTGAAACTTCTGACACCATGAGCCAAAATAAAACTTTCCTCCTTCTAAGTTGGTTATTTCAGTATTTTGCCATAATGATGGAAACCTAATTAACACAACTTGTTACATACTATACAAAAATATATTGAACCGATCATTTATACCTGATTAAATCAGCTTCCATGTAACATGATACTATCGTAATTATCACATAATTCAAAAATAATTTTAAAATGGTAGGTGAAATCACCAAGCCAAATACCAAAAACAATTCATTATTAGAGACTATTCTAAATCACCTTCTAAATACCAACAGCCCTTCTTCTTACTGTGGGCCCTCTTTCTTAAACCACAAAGGAGGTATTTAACTGACTACAATAGATGTCCATGTGATCAGCACTGCTATTAGAAAGTAGAAAATGCTTTAAAAAAATTTTTTTTTCTTTCTTTTTCTCCCCCCCTCTTAATTTAGACATTTCATGTTGAACTTGTCTCTTACAACCAATCTTGATTCTGTCTCTTGACCTTATGGTGTTAAGAAAATTGAAGAACTGACATATGTAGCTACTTAGTCCATTTTAGGCTATAATAAACTATCTGGACAGCTACCTCTTTACCTTCTCTGCCTCATTTAGTTCTTCAATATGATTTATTTACTTACATCTCAGCTTCCAAGTGAGATTCTGAGAATCTCAAAAGTCCATCCAACTATAGAAAATATTTGTAATTTAACTTCATCATTAAAATGCTATCTAAAAGCATACTTGTTCCTTGGAGAGTCATTAAGTTATAACATATAAACATTAATTATCCAGTTCTAACTTATTAGTTTATATAAATTAACTTTAAATAAAAATTAACTTACTATTTTTTTCTTCTGGGATTTTAAATCATCCAGTGCTTCATCTAGAAAACAAGATTTATATCAAAGTTAAATTAGATATTAAGATACTTAGATATGAAGGAAAAAAAATCATGTCAAATAATATATTAAGTAATAACAAGAAAATTTTCCAATTTTAAGATTTCTCTTTATCTGCCTAATGTGTAGAGACAAAAATTACCTCAGCCTTTACCCATACATATTTCATATTTTTGCCTACATTATAAATTACAAGCCACTTGGGGGGAAAAAAAAATCAATGGACTTTATGTAGCAAGAAACACCTTTTCAAATTTAAAATGATGTACAAATATATATTTAAATGTTTTCTGAAATATACTCTCTATCATTTCTCTTTCAATATTCTATCCATATTAATTTATAAAATACCAAATATTTTTCAAACATCGATAATAAAAATACTTTTTTCATGAGGAAATGTGTATAATAGATTTTTTAAAGTTAGTCAATCTTCAAGATGCTGGGCATTAATAAAGAAAATCTTCAATAAAAAAATTTTTTTTTCCTGGTAAGGGAACTAAACCCAGAGCCTAACATGTGCTAGGCAAATGTCTACAACTGAGATACCTCCCCAGCCCCCCTCCCACCCCAACCTTTTTTTTTTCTTTTTGAGGCAGGCTTTTAATAAGTTACATGGGATGGCCTTGAATTTGAATCCTTCAGTTGTATCCTCCTGAGTAGCTAGGATTACAGGTATGTGATACCAAGCCCTGCTTTGTAAATTTTTATTACTATGCTTCAGGAGGGACTGAAAGGAGTACTAATAACTTCTCAAAATTAAACATTTTAAGATATGCCTATTTATTTAGATTGGCATGATGGAACATAAGAATCATTTCAAAGATACTTATGTCTGTTTAACAAATTAATTTTCCAATGTGATGCAGAAGGCAACACAATACCAGAGCTAAGGTAACAAAAACAGCATGGCATTGGCACCAAGAAGACCAATGGAACAGAAGACACAGGAACATAACTACAGTTATCTTATACTAGACAAAGGCACCATACACATACATTGAAGATAGCCTCTTTAACAAATGGTGCTGGGGAAACTGAAAATATGTAGCAGAATGAAACTTAACACCTATCTCTCACAAAATTCAACTCAAAGTGGATCAAGAATCTAGGCGTTAGATCAGAGACCCTGCACCTACTAGAAGAGAAAGTAGGCCCAACTCTCCCTCATGTTAGCCTAGGAACCAACTTCCTCAACAAGACTTCTAAAATGCAAGAAGTAAAATCAAGAATCAATAAATGGGATGGATTCAAACTAAAAAGACTTTTCACAGTAAAGAAATCAATCAAGAAAGTGAACAGATAGCCTATAGAATGGGAGAAAATCTTTGCCACCTATGCCTCAAATACACATTAATCTCCAGGATATACAAAGAACCTCAAAAACTTAACAACAACAACAACAAATCAAATAACCCAATTGATAAATGGGCAGAGCTGAGAGCAGTGGCACACATCTGGAATCCCAGCAGCTCGGGAGACTGAGGCAGGTGGATCGCGAGTTCAAAGACAGCCTCAGCAATGGCAAGGTGCTTAGCAACTCAGTGAGACCCTGTCTCTAAATAAACTACAAAAATAGTGCTGAGGATGTGACTCAGTGGTTGAGTGCCCCTGAGTTCAATACCCAGTACCCATCAATAAATAAATAGGCAAAGGAACTGAACAGACACTTAGTAGAAGAAATACAAATGGTCAACAAATATATGAAGGAAAGTTCAACATCTCTAGCAATCAGAGAAATGCAAATTAAAACTACACTTAGATTCTATGTCACTCCAATCACAATGGTAATTATCAAGAATATAAGTAACAGTAAATTTTGGCAAGTGTATGTGGGGGAAAGGCTCACTCATACATTGCTGGTGGGACTGTAAATTGATGTAATCACTTTTGAAAACAGTATAGAGATTCCTTAGAAAACTTGGAATGGAACCACCATTTGACCCAGCTATCCCACTCCTTGACCTATACCCAAAGGACTAAAAATCACCATACTACATCGATGCAGACACTGTTTATAGCAGCTCAATTCACCTTAACTACACCTATGGAACCAACCTAGGTGCCCTTCAACAGATGAATGAATAAAGAAAATGTGATATGTGTGTGTATATTAATATACATATATACAGACACAATATATATATACACACACATATATACACACATACATATGTCTATACACACACACACAACAGAATATTACTCAAGCCATAAAGAAGAATAAAATTATGGCATTTGTCAGTATATGAATGAAACTAGAGAATATCATGCTAAGTGAAATAAGCCAATCCCAAAAATCCAAAGGCTAAATGTTCTGATATGTGGATGCTAATATATAACAAGGTAGGGAGAGGGAAGAATAGAAGTTCATTGGATTAGACAAAAGGAATGAAGGGAAGGGAGGGGGATGGATATAAGAAAGACAGTGGAATGAATTGGACATAACTTTCTTATGTTCACGTATGAATAAATGACCAGTGAAACTCCATATCGTGTACAACTGAAAGAATAGGATCCTAATTAGAATAAGTTATACTGAGTGTATGTATAATATGTCAAAATACATTCTATTGTCATGTATATCTAACAAGAATAAAAAAAATTTTTAAACAAATTATTTTCCAGTTTTTCCTCTAGAAATATTTAACATGTATAAATAGGAATACTACCCCATCTGAAAGAAAAGTTATGACAGGATTTAAACATTTTATCAAATTGGACCTAAGTAATTGTTTCTAATTTCTAATTAAATGTATAAATATAATTATTATCTCTTCACTAAAATTTTGGGTAGCAAACACCTAAATAACTCAAAGTATGTCAAAATTCAAAGAAACACAAACATATAAAAAGATGGTTTTATTACATAATTTTTTCAAAATATATTCATGCCCTAACAGACGTTACTAAAGGGGAAAAAAATCTGCTGATATCTTTACATAGAATATCAATTTTTAGTTAGATAAAAATTGATATTCTATTTTTATCAACCCAAGTATCAATCCTTTAATCTAGGGGTCAGCAAACATTTTCCTTAAAAGTCCTGACAGTATATATTTTAGCCTGTATGCGCCAAAAGGCAAAATTGTGTCAGTACTTTTAAAGAAAAAAAGACAAGGAAAAAAATCCACAAATATCTTAACAACAACACTCAAATATTTTCCTAGTCTATTTGAGTTTATTTATTTATTTATTTGTTTGTTTGTTTGTTTATTTATTTTATAATACAGGACTATCAATGTAAGAGCAGAATTTTGAAATGTGGGATGACAACCTTTCACTGAATTGAGGTTCAAAGTCAATGTTCTCTATCATCATAATTGATTACATATGTTGACCCCTTACTGCTGATCTGTAATGAGATTTTATAAATTTAATTTTTAAAAATGATTTTTCACATAGCTAGGTATTGCCAAATATTGATATCAATCCATGAACATATGATCTTAATTGAGCATATTCATCATATAGAATGCATTTATAAAAGTTTATTACACTCAATATTTGTCTTTTAGCACATCATCACACTACAAATTAATGACTTCCAATCAAAGACTAGCAGAAGCTCAACTATACAATTAAATGGATTTATAAATATGGAAATTTCCTTTACACTTTCATTGAGATCTGAAAAACACCATTTGAACTATAGTTTGAGCTTAGATAATATATCTGCTATAAATATGTATGGAAATATAGAACTTGCTTCTGTTTTTACCTTTTCATAGCATTTTTTTAAAGTTACTTTTTGTCATTACAATGTTATTACTTTCTAAGTGACTTTGCTCAGCACACGTTTTGCATGTATGAATTGTCTTGCCTTGCAATCTTAGGATGAATTCATTAAGAACCATTATCAACCTGAGCATGATGGGATATGCCTGCAGTCCCAACTACTAGGGATGCTGAAGCAGGATTCAAGTTCAAGGCCAGTCTGTGCAACTTGGAAGACTCTGTCTCAAAACAGAATAAAAAGGGCTGGGGTTGTAGCTCAGCAGTAGAATGCTTGCTTAACATGTTACTATGGTTTGGAAGTGAGGTGTCCCCCAAAAGCTCATGTGTGAGACAATGCAAGAAGGTTCAGAGGAGAAATAATTAGGTTCTAAGAGTCTTAACCCAATCCGTGAATTAATCCCCTAATAGGGATTAACTGAGTGGTAACTGAAAGTAGTAAGGTGTGGCTGGAGGAGGCTTTGGGGTATATGTTTGTATCTGGCCAGTGGAGCTCTCTGATTCATGAGCATGATGTGAGCTGCTTCCCTCTGCCACACTGTCCTGCCATTATGTTCAGCCTCACCTAGAGCCCCAAAGAATTATTTAACAAATAAACTACTGTAACTCGATGACTGATTCTAATAGGTTCTACAAAGTAATACAATGAAAACACACAGAATTTAAACACCTTACAGTTTTGTGAGTCTTGCAAATTTGTCCAGCTAAGCTTTTTTCTTCTTCATACATATTTTTACCACCAATAGTTGTAACACATCTTGGCAGATTCCACTTTAGATTGAATTAAATTATTGTCTTCTTAATTTCTTTGAAAATATTCTCACTTGAAGTTGGTCCACACAGAATTTTTTTAGAAGCCACTTCAAACTCAGAGTTGACTCCTCAAATAAGTTATAATTGAGCAGTATCAGTAATATCTGTCAACTCATAAAGAGCCAAGGAAGATCACTTGAAATCATTTGCCTCATTTTTAAATCAACTATTCACATGGTTCCCAATTTTCTCAAATTCTCCCAGCAACTGTTCTTGCAGAAAGGCTACTAGTCTTAGGTAGATTTCCTCAGAACACATTTCTTCTGCTGCTGCAATCAAACCAATATAATTAACTCACCATCAGTAAATGGCTTTCCATGCTTCAGAAACAAGCCACTTAGAAACTTACTTTGACTAAAACCATAGTTTCACTTTTTTATGAAGAAATTCTGCTATAATGAGATACTCCATTTTTAATTTTAGAAACTTACTTTGACTAAAACCATAGTTTCACTTTTTTATGAAGAAATTCTGCTATAATGAGATACTCCATTTTTAATTTTCTAACATTTATGACCACTGCTTTTCTGTGAGTTGAGAATATCATGATGGGTACTTAGTATGGTAGTACCAATACATGCTGCATTCTTTTAGCACAACTATAATGCCTTTGTATTTTGATAACAGGCCATATTCCATATACATAAAAGTATATGGTGAATATGTATGAGTAATAAAAATAAAATTGTCATAGTACACCAAATACATGTTGCACTTAACATACTGTCAAGTTATAAATGCACCACTGTGATTTGTCATGGAATAACCTAAAATAAGATATGGCTTTGTCCTACAACAGTTTTATAATGTGATAAGAACTACATGAACAGCCTAACACAATTATTCAATTCTGCCACTATAGAATGAATGCAGTTATATAAACAACACATACATGAATGACATGGTTATGTTCCAATAAAAACAAAAATTTGAATTTCATAAAATTATAACACTATCACAAAATATTATGGTTCTTTTTAATTATTCTGAAGATTTTAAAATATAAAAATCATTTAATCACAAGCTATACACAGTGGTGGACAGGACTTGACTCACAGGCTGTAATTTTGCCATCCCCTGTTTTTATCTATAACGGGTTCAACTAACTAAATCTAATAGAGAACAATAAACAACTAATAACTTCAGAATTTTTAAAATATACCATGTACCTGACTATGCTTTTAAAAAATGTAAGAATCTAAGAAAATCTTTTATAAAATCTGTTTTAAGTGTACATGCAATGCCTATTCCAACAACTTAGCAAGGTTTCAAAAAATAAAAAGGACCTCTGAGATAAATTTTGAAGCAAAAAAAATATATGCATGTGTGATCCTTTTATATAATAACCATGTCCAGATTTCCCTGTTTATAAGTTAAAATATTCAAACATGTAATTTCCTTAAAGAAGTATTCTTGAGGATTCTTTAGAAATAAGGTTTTTATATCATTTACTATTTTGTTATTCCTGGAAGTCAGAGAATATTTGTTTTAAGCATCTTCCTACCCTCTCACCATCTACTACAACACTAAATATCACTGAAAGCAGTATTATAAGATTAATTTCCTTAATCTGATAAAGTTATCAGTATTTTAAAATACCAGAGTAAATATCATAATTAATGATAAAGTGTTAAAGGCATTTCCACTGAAATCCAGGAACAAGATAAAGACAGCTGCTATTTCCATTTCAAATCAATATTGTATTGGGTCCTAACTTACTTAGTACAAAAAATTAAAAGAATAAAGATTGAAAAATAAGAATCAGCTCACATCTGTATAACACCTTGCAATTTTTATATGCTTTCACATAGTTATATTTTATACTAGTAACAGTCCTGCCAAAATCAATATTTCTGTTCCTATTTTATAAATTAGGAAACTGAGGTTCAGAAATATGTTTGCAGAGCAGAAGGAGACTAGTATAAACAAAGCAAAAGTGAAAAAAAAAAAGGAAAGTGAAAGAACATAAAGTCAGAAAAAAGAATATAAATCATAAAGTCAGGGGAAGAATTCAGATTTTATTCCAGTTACAACCAAAAAGCCATAGAGACCTTTAAGCAAAAGAAAGACAAGATTTGCTTTATACCTTAAAAATAGACTAAGGGCCAGGCACAGTAGTGTACACCTGTAATCCTAGATACTCAGGAAGATGAGGCTGGAGGATCACAAGTTCAAAGCCAGCTTGGGCAACTTAGCTGGATCCTGTTTCAAAAATAAATTTTAAAAGGGGCATGGAAGTAGAAAAGATGGTGGAATATGAGATGGACATCATTACTCTAGGGAAAATGTATGAAGAAACTAATGGTGAGACTCTACTTTGTCTACAAGCAGAGAAATGAAAAATTGTGCTCCATTTGTATACTATGAATTGAAATCCATTCTGCTATCATGTATAACAAATTTAAATAAATAAATAATTTTTTTAAAAAAGAAAGAACTTTAAAAGGGGCTGGGCATGTAACTCAGTAGCAGAGCACAGGCCAGGCATGTGCAAGGCCCTGTATTCAATCCCAATTGGGGAAAAAAAAAAAATAGTAAAGATGCCACTGCAGTAATAGAAGGAAGCGATGACAATGGCTTAAAGTAGAACTGTAGTAGTAGAAAAGATGAGAATTGGTCAGATTCAAGATAATTTTGGAGGTAAAGATGATGTAACCTGCTAGTAAATAAATGAATGTGAAAGAAAAATGAAGAGCATGACTCCCATATTCTTGATCTTATGATATTTTATGTGTTTATTGGCTGAGCTACAGGGTGTACAGATGTTTGGTCAAACACAATTCTAGATATCTGTGAGAGTGTTCTGAAGCAAGATTAACATTTGGGAGACTTTGTAAAGCAAATTGTCTTCCTTAAAATGAGATGTTCTTCATTCAGTCAGTTGAAGGCTTAAATAAAACAAAAAGGATGATCCTCCCTAAGTAAAAAGGAACTCCATATGCTTAGTTACCTTGAATTGGGAAATCTATCTCTTCCTGCCTTCAGACTTAAACTGAAACTTTGGCTCTTCCTGGTCTCAAACCTGCCAGTTTTCAGCCTATAACTTACATCACTGTACTCTTGATTCTCAGACTTAGAATGGAACTAAACCATTTGTTTTCCTGGATATCCAGCTTGCTAACTAAAAATCTTAGAACTTCAGCCTCCATAATCACATGAGGCAATTCCTTATTTTAGTAGGTAGGTAGGTAGGCAGGCAGGCAGGCAGAGAGACAGACAGACTCTATTGATTCTGTTAGTGTGGAGAACCTAATTAATGGATATTAACAAATAATTGTATAGAGATGGGGACAGGAAGGAGCACATATGGGAGAGTGGGAGTAAAGGGGAGAAGCTATAATAATTCTGTTTTGGCTATGTTAAGTATGAGACACCTACCAGACTCCCAAGTAAAAATGTCAATTAAACAGCTAGGTACATAAGCCTTCAGACTGAACCACAGACTTAGATTTAAATCTATGGGAGTGGATAAAATCACCTAGAGATGCACTGTCCAATATAATGCCCACTAGCCAATGGGGCTATTTAAACTGATTGAAACTAAAACTTAAAATCAAATTCTACGGTTGCATTAGCCACAATTCAAGAAAAATAACTAGCAGATATCATATTGAACAGTAAAAACAGATTACTTTTATATTATAGAATGTTCTATTGGACAGCATGTATCTAAACAAATTACCAAAAGAAAAAAGCCAAAGATAGAATTTTAGTAGAGGAGACATAAGCAAATAATACTGAGAAGGAAATCACCAGTGAAGTGTCAAAGAAGCTTAAAGATACAAATGCTTTAAGAATAGAGAAGATAACTGAATTAATTCAAATGCTATTAAGATATCAAGTTGAATGAGAAAATAGAACTAACAACTAGCTTTGACAAGAAACAGATCATTAATGACCTTGAAATAAGCCACTGCAGTAAAAAGTGGTGGAAGCAAAACCTAAACAAAATAGGTTGAGAAGGAATACGTGTGGGGAAAAAGAGCTACCAAAAATAGACAACTGTTTAAGAAAATTTATTTTGAAAGAGAGAAATAGGTGGTAGTTTAAAAGGAATACGGGGTCAGGATAGTTCCCCTACTTCCTACAGGTGTACTGAGGCAGGATTATTTGTCAGTAGGAATGATCCAATAGAAAAAAAGTGAATTTACTAAGGAACTAAAATAGAACCAATGAGGGTTGTATATTTGATATCTGCAATCTATTTAAAATGAGTCTGGTCAGTATGTTGTGTGATTTTCCTCTAACAAGTTTAGCTATTCTGATATGATAGAGTACTTAAATGTATTTAAACAGTGTTTACCAATCATTGATTAAGCATATAATTATATTTAAACAGAATGTGGTTTGCCAGACAAATAGGATGAGAAAAGGGGCAAAAGAGTCAAGTATATCTGGGAAAGAAAAAAAAAATGGTCATTTGGGTTATACCACAGGCCCTAAACTGAGAAGAGAGATCATGAGCAAGGAAGGCAGTTTGAAAGTCTTATATTTGTACAAACCTTACATGGATCATAGGTCAAACCCACAAAATATTTTTCATAGCAAATAACATTTATGAAACAATCAGAAATTTAATATTTTTATATTTGACATTTTATGATATTAAGAATTAAGTATGATAATGCATTGAGTTTAATATTTTTTATGAGTCCATTGTAGACAGCTATATCAGGAACATACTTCAAAATAAACAGGTGGTTTGGGAATAGGGATATGACTCAGTGGTAAAGCGCTTGCCTGGCATGCATGAGTCCCTGGGTTCAAATCCCCAAGCACCAAAAAAGTAATAATAATAGTACAGGAGAAGAAGATGGTAAAGATAAAAAAGAAACAAGATAAACCATGTGTTGATAACTGTTTAGGATGAGTTATAGGTATACGAGGGTTCACGATATTATTCAGTGCATTTTTATAGAGTGAAAAGTTAAAATAAAAAAGACAAAAAGCACATCATACAGAAAGTTAACTTAAAATGAAATGTATATCTCTAGTTACTTATAATTCATACATTTGAGACTGAAAAATCTTTAAAACTTAACATGTGTATAGAACTTTTCAGAAGCAGATTTTATCACTCTTTGTATATTTCAATTAAAACAAATGTCAAGGGGCTGAGAGGTGAAAGAAAGTGGTGTAATTGACAAAACAAGTCAAAAGATACAGAGTATAATTTACTCTATACCAATGTTTCCTATAAAGATGAATTTAGTAAATATGTCTCAATTTAAATAAATGTTTTATTTATTAAAATTTCTGAATAAGAAATAATACAGGGCTGGGTTTGTATGGCTCAGCAGTAGTATGCTCGCCTAGCACATGCAAGGCCCTGGGTTCGATCCTCAGCACCACATAAAAATAAATAAAATAAAGGTATTGTGTCCAACAACAAGTAAAAAATAAATATCTTTTAAAAAAGAAATAATATAAATTATATCACAATATATCATATATAGTATTCATCCTAGCATCCTTATACTTACAAAATAAATATTCATAAAATTCACTCTAATCTCTCCTTTGTTAGATCCTATACATGTTTTTACACATATTTTCACAAGCACATTCTTATGTATATTCATATTTTCCCATATTAATCTTAACTATTGAACCACAATCCTAGCTCAGTACAAAATTTGATTAACTTTTCCATATCTCTACAACAAAACCTAATGTGAATTAAATCCATGTACCTGAGTAGGAATTTTAGTGTATTCTGAATTCTGTTTTATATATTCACTGTTAAATTTGCATACATAACACAATATATCATATATAGGATTCATTCATGTGTCCCTATATTTACAAAATATGTATTAATATGATTCACATTTTAATCTTCCCTGTTTCATATTTTGTATATTTCTGTGTTTTCAAAAGTACTTTCTTATGAATATTCGTATTTCCCCATGTTAATCTTAGTTATCTAACCCTAACCTTAGCTCAGTACAAAATTTGATATTACCCTTTCCATACCTTTAAACCCAAACATAATGTGACTTAAATAAATGCATATGAATTTTAAAGTGTATTTTGAATTCTGTTTTCAACTTTCAATATTATGTTTGCATACAAAAAAAGAAAAAACACAAATTAATAACAGAACCATCCAGATCATTCATAACCTTGTTCATGTTTTATAGCAAAAATTCTTCAATATTTACCACATCAACATTTCAATATATCATTTCACAATCCACCTTAAAAACCATGGGTGCCTACATAACAGGGTTTTTTTCGGTAATAAAAACTTGGAATTTAAACTTACTATTTCTTTCTGTTCTCTTGGAAAAGAAGAAAATAAGCACTGTTCTTATGCTCCAGATGCTAAAGGGGAAGCAAAATTCAGAAACAAAAATCATTAGGGTAGGTGAATTATAAACCATATAAAATAAAAACATCTATTTCCACAGTTACGTATATTATTTCCCTTTATAAATTGAAAATCAGAAGTACTGCTTTCTGTCATGTAACATCAGAAACATATCTTTACTTTAAAAGGAGGGGGTCTCAGCCTGAAACCCATGGACTTTTAAAAGGGCCCCTGAATTGCAAAATTTCATTGGGTGCCTTAATACACTTCTCTAGAGAAATCATTGCTTTCATCAATTTAAAAGGGGTCCATAAACCCCCTTAAAGAATAAGAACAATATTATAAAATCTTCTTACCAAGTATCAATTCCAAAATATTTTCTTTTTAGTATGTATTAGGGCAAGAATGTTTTGCTTTTACAAATTTAACAGCATTATATTATTGTAAGTTGCTATTCCTTTCTTACTACTTAACACTGAACAAATCTTCTCTATTCAATAGAGTAAGCTATCTGGGGAAAGAAACACACACAAAACAAAAAAACCTTACCTTCAAATAAATGCTTGCTAAGAAATCTTGCTAAATACCTGCTTCTAAAGATGTTGTAAGAATAATTCTTTAGGCCTTGCATTAGTGTAAGACATCAAGTGATATTAAAAGAATTAAAAGAAACTCAAAAATTAATCCTAATCATAAACTAGTCAAGATGCTCTATTAAATTCAACATAAATACAGCCAAAAAACATTGTTCTCTATAGAACGTGGCAGAAATATACAAACATTACTTGTTTTAAATAAAAATACATTATTACATCTGGATATAAATTCAGAATATAAGTATGAAAATTATATTATTATATAATTATATTATCCATTCTAAAATACAGCATTGTTATTTTGGGGAGTATTATGGTTTAGATATGAGATGTCCCCACTAAGAGCCATTGTGTGAGACAATGAAAGAAAGTTTAGATGTGAACAATTAGGTTATGAGAGCCTTAACCTAATCATTGGATTTATAATCTTCTGATAGGAATTAACTGGTAACCCTAAGCAAGCAGGGTATGACTGGAGGAAGTGGATCCCTGGGGTTTTGCCTTTGGGGTATATACTTTATTCCTGTTGAGTAGAGCGCTTGAGTGTGCACACACTAAGCTCTCTCACTCTCTCCTCTTCCTGGTGCCATGTTCCCAGCTGTTTTCCTCTGCCACACCCTTCTGCCATGATGTTCTGCCTCACCTCAAGCCCCAAGGAATGGGGCTGGCCTTCTATTGACTGAGACCTCTGAAACTGTGAGCCCCAAAATAAGTGTTTCCTCCATTAAAGTTGTTCTCATGAGGTCTCTGGGTCATAGCAGTGAAAAAAATGGCTAAAACAGGGAGTCAGCCTGCAAGGCAGCCACCACTGATCTCTGTTCTCCTTGTGTCCAGATCTTAGTGTAGTCTTCTCCCACCAAACCTGGTCTGTGTGACCAATAGCATATGGCAGAGGAAATAGTATGCCACTTCGAGATAAATTTGTAAAAATCTGTAACTTCCATATGAAGCCTCCTCTTTCATTTGTCTTGCTCTTTCTTGGATTACATGCTGAAATAAAAGTCAGTTACCATGACATGAGAATAGTCAGGAAAGCTGGATACAGTGGCATACACCGTAATCCCAGGTGTAATCAGGAGGCTGAGGCAGGAGGATCCCAAGATGGAGGCCAATCTCGGAAATTTAGCGAGATCCTGTCTCAAAATTAAAAATAAAAAGACCAGGGATGTAGCTCAATAGAGAGCACCTTGAATTCAATCCCTAGTACCACAAAAAGGGGGTGGGATGGGGGCAGAATCAAGGAAGTCTATGGAAAAGCCTGTATGGTGAAGAACAAAAGTGTGGTAAACATCCAGCAAAGAAACTAAGCCTGCTAACAACTGTGTATATGTGAGAGTTAGAAGCAAACACAGAAAAAATTAGCCAAAATATATAAGACTACACCAGATATTATCTTTGTATTTGGATCAGAACCCATTTTGGAGATGGCAAAACAACTGACTTTGGCATGATTTAGGATTCTTTGGATATTGCAAAGAAAAATGAACCCAAACACAGACTTACAAGACATGACCTGATGAGGAAAAAAAAAAAAAAGATCTCAAAGAAATAGTCAAAACACAGAATAAAGAAAGTCAGGCAGTGGTAATACACTATGGGAGGGTAGGGGGTGGCAGTATACTAGAGAAAAATAGAGTTACTTTAGATTAGGTAGAGGGAATAAAGGGAGGGAAAGGGAGGAGAGGGGATGTAGGGTTAGAAAGGATAGTAGAATGAAACAGACATTATTACTTTATGTATATATATGACTACATGATCAATATGATTCTACAACATGTACACTCAGAAAAATGAGAAATTATATCCCATCTGCGTATGATATATCAAAGTGCATAAATGCATTCTACTGTCATATATAACTAATTAAAACAAATAAAAAATTTAAAATTTAAAATTAAAAAAAAAAAATGTCAGGCAAAAGCCAATGCTGATGCTGGCAAAAAGAAACAAAGTGGGGCTGGGGATGTGGCTCAAGCCGTAGCGCGCTCGCCTGGCATGCGTGCGGCCCGGGTTCGATCCTCAGCACCACATACCAACAAAGATGTTGTGTCTGCCGAGAACTAAAAAATAAATATTAAAAATTCTCTCTCTCTCTCTCTCTCCCCTCTCTCTCTCACTCTATCTTTAAAAAAAAAAAAAAAAAAAAAAAAAAAAGAAACAAAGTGTCTAGCAATATAACTGAAGATTGGATACCCCCAGAAGAAAAATGTGTTCTTCAATGACTTCATCTGCTGTGACTGTGCAGATTAGTTAAACCTTGAGATTACTGCAGCCCCAGTCAACATCTTAACTCCAATTTATGTAAAAACAAATGACTATGAGACAGAACAACCCAACTATGCTACTCCCAACATTCCTGCCCTTCAGGAACTGAGACATAATAAATGTTTGTTGTTTTAAACTAAATTCTGAGAGAATTTGTTACACAGCAATAGATAAGATATATTCTGATGATTTACTTTTATGATATGAAAACATCAAGTAAGTAGCTAATTCCTACATAGTACTTGGAAAACTACCTAAACAATCAGAAGAAGAAAAAAAAAGGACACTAAGCATTCCCCTTACCAAGGGAAAAATAGTTAAAGACAGAAAGGTTAAGCATAACCCTCAAGGTGCCTAAAACAGAAATGTCCCATGAAGTACTATACTCTTATTCACAGAGGATATGTTCCAGGAACTTTAGTGGATATATGAAGCCACATATGTACCAAACTCTATATACACACACCATATTTTTTCCTATATCTTCTATAGTGTTGCCACATAGTACCAGTGTTAATCTTCCATGTTTTATGCCATGGTGCCCCTCCTTTTCAACACCACTCCTGCATTGTAGAGACATTATTAAGTAAAAATATAGGTTACTTGACACAAGGACTATAAATGCCTTGACAACTGCTCTGATAACCAAGAGGACTACAAAATGACTAATGAGCAGGTAGTATATACAACATGGACAAAAAAAAATGATTCACGTCTGCTTGTACTTTTTTTTTTCAACTTGCTGTAAAATCTACAATTATTTTAAAATTAAAAATTAGTTCAAGGCTGGGGGTGCAGCTCAATGGTAAAGCACTTGCACAGCATGTGTACAGCCCTGAATTCTGTCCCCAGCACTGTAAAAATAAAATGAAATAAAATTCTTTTAAAACGATGTGTTTACAATAAATATATTAACAGAAATATCTAAATATCAAATAACAAAGAATAAACTTTATAAAATAAAACTAAAAGAAATAAATTGAAAAGTAGAAGTACATTATTATTAGGATATAGGAAATTTATAACATAAGGTACTTCTCATCAATAATACTTTGTACCTGAATAAAGAGAATACATCAAGTGTTTATGAAGCACTCACAAAAATTACCAAAAGCATACCATCAAAAACTAATAAGTTGAAAATAGATATATTCCTCAACATTCTCTGAAAGTGATACAATAAAACAAAAATAGTAATTAAGACAAAGAATAAATATAAAAACACATATTTACCACTTAATCTAAAAGTTATTTTCCCAAGTGGTAAATATGTGTTTTATATTTATTCTTTGTCTTAATTACTATTTTTTGTTTTATTGTATCCCTTTCAGAGAATGTTTTGAGGAATAATACTCTATTTTCAACTTATTAGTTTTTGATGGTATGCTTTTTGGTAATCTTTGTGAGTGCTTCATAAACACTGATGTATTCTCTTTATTCAGGTACAAAAGTATTATTGATGAGAAGGACTAATATTTAATGTTATAACTTTACTGGATATCCTAATAATATGTACTTCTACTTTTCAATTTATTTCTTTTAGTTTTATATAGCTTATTGAAAGTCAACATTTTACTTCTTTGTTCTTTGTATTTTTTTTATTTTTTATTAAATTACTTAATTATTCTAATTTGTAAGTTTATCACTCTTAAGTTCTGCCTGCCATAGAGTCCCAGTACATGGACATAATTCTGTCAAGTTCTTTGGCACTGTAACTGGTCTTTATTCCAGTTTTCTATATCTTCTTCCTCATTTCCATTTGCAACCTCATCAGAATTCCTTTACCATCCACATTTCTACCAACATTCTGTTCACAACCACTTAAATAATCTCTGTCAAGTTTTGGACTTTCTCCACAGATATTCTCTTCTTTTGAGCCCTCCCTAGAATAGCCCTTAACATTCCATTCATGGCAATATGGGCTTTTTCCATCATTTACTTCAAAACTATTCTGGCTTCTTTCTACCTATTAATAGTTCCAAAGCTGCTTCCATAAATTCCAGTATTTACAATAGCAACAACCTCAATCCTGGTACCAATTTTTTGTCTCGGTCTGTTTTGTGTTGCTATAACAGAATAGGTAAGACAGGATAATTTATAAACAATAGGATTTTATTTCTCATGGTTCTGGGACCTGGGAAGTCTTTTTAAAAACCATGTAAGATCAAAGCCCTATCCTTAAAGTTTTTCAATTTAGCTAATGATACTAGTGCTTCTATTGAAGCATTTAATTCCACCTTAATCCCCTTGCTCAAATTTTCTCCCTCAAGGCCCCATTTAAGGAAAAATACATTAAGTCCTCTGGGAAGGTCAACATTTTATGAAAATTAATCTCTGAAATTATAATGAATGAAATGTCTAAAAATATTATAATTTATTAAAATGAGGTATCCAAGAGTAAAAGTTTATAAGTTTAATTATAGCTCAGTGGCAGAGCTCTTGCCTAATATGGACAAAGACCTGGGTCCAATCCCCAGCACCACCAGAAAAAAAAGGTAATGGTAGAGATAAAACTTAATGGTTATTCACTTAGATTTTAAAATCAATCAACTCCTAAAGAAATGCACACCTGCCAACATAATGGATAAATACAAAACTAAATGTAACCCAATCCTTCCCCCACTATGATTTATCTGACACAAATCTGGCATTTAGATTTTGATTTAAATTTCAGTAAAAGTTGAAAAGATCAGAAAAATATAAATATACTATTCAATCTGAAAGGTAGAAAAAGAATTATAGAATCACAATAAGTTCTTCCATATCACATTCTGAAGAGAAGATATAGTAAAATTTCAAAATATATTATGTAGAGTATCAATATTGTTCCATAAATGACAGTTTTGGAATAGCTCAGTCCTGATCCATGGCCTCTCAAGGAAGACATTTGGGAAAGCAGAAAAGCAGAGACAACTGTCCCATTTTGGAGATAGTCAGATTTCTAAGCTGTAAAATGTGAAGAGTAAAGCAATCCATTTCATTGCTTCTTCTGCCTCCAATACTTTAAGTAAATTCTAGTCCAGCTCTCAAAACTACTTCCAAAGAAAAAAAAAATCCAGGGATAAGATTGGTAAATAGCTTATATAATACACAACAGAAAAAGTCTTGTAGTAAGTCTATTTATTACAACATCTACTTTCACATTATTATATTCTATTTTCTTGCTTTCTTGATTATCATCAGTCAGGAGGACAAGTCTATTCTTTGTTCAATAACTACTCTGTGCTTCCAAAAGTCAAGAGCCTACTGAAATCGAAGCTGCAACAGTTGAAAACAAGGTCACAAATGTGAATGAGACAAAGTAAGAAATGGCCCTGAAGCTTAACAAGTCAAGAAATTGTAAATGCAGGTGACTCACAAGTCAAAGGAACAAAGTAAAATTTTTAAAAAGCTTCACACTAAAAATAGATCAAACTTAAAAAGTTATGTTTTTAAAAAAAATAAAATTTTTCTGCATTTAAAAAACAATTAGGTTTAAGGATGCAGCTCAGTAGTGCTTAATATGCATGACACCATGAGTTAAATCCCAGCACCATGCAAACATAAATAAATAAATAAATAAATTAGTATGTGATTTATTTGCCAAAACAAAACAAAAAAAAAAAATTCTTAACAAAAAAAAAAAAATTCAATACCAGATCCAATGGATCACAACTTGAAGACAGTCATTAGAACTAGCAGAACAGAGTTCCTAGCAGATATTCTTCTGCAACTGATACAAATCCTTTAGAACTAGAAAATCAATTTCTATATGGAAATGGACGTCAACTAAAATTTTCTCAAAATATTTAAAAATGTTTAAGTCAACTAAACATTTCATACTTACTCCCTTTTTAAATTTATTTTTAATCTCTTTTTATGAAAAAAAATAGAAAGGAAACAAAGAAAAGGGGTTCAGCATTGTAAAATGCACTAGTATGCCTGGGATTAAAAAAGATTTCTAAAAATAAAGAAAATAGCAGAGGAGCTGGTGGTGTAGTTCAATGATAGAGAACTTGCCTAAAATGTACGAGGCCAGCACCTAAACAAAAGAAAAGGGAAAATAAACTAGCAGAGACAATTATTCTGCAATATTATGCATGCACTCACTTTTAGCTCTCCTGTTTGAACAGACAAATCTATTTTCAACTTTGTATGAAGAGCAGGAGCTCCAATTTTAAAATATGCCAAGCACTCAAGATGAATTTTTTTCACTATAGCCATCCCAAAGAAAAGCTCCTACCTTCATTAAATCTCAAACCAAATACATGAGTATCTCTTTTTCCTTTACCTCCCATTTACTCCCATCAAATTCTATCAGTTTTCCTAAGTGTGGTGGCACACTGTAATCCCAGTGATTTAGGAGGCTGAGGAAGGAGGATCATAAGTTCAAGGCCAGTCTCAGCAATTTAGCAACCCTATCTCAATCAATCAGTAAACCTCAATAGGCTGGAGGTGCAACTCAATAGAAAACACCCCTGGGTTAAATCCTGGTACCTCCCAAAAAAAGAAAAAAATTCTATTAGTTTTACCTCCAAAATATTTTCAGATGATCTGCTGACTTCCAATATTATGGCAGTCTAATCTACTGTCATCTCTAAACTTCTATGATAGCTTCACAGGTATTTCTACTCTTGTCCTCCCCTTACCCAATCTCCACATGGCAGTATGCATGATTCACTTTACTGAAATTTCATCATGCTATTCTTCCACTATACAAGCTTCATGTTTCACCTAAAATGAAATTCAAACTCCTAACGTTAACCTTCTATAATCTGGATCCTGCCTGATTTAAACAAGCTCAGTTCAAACTATTTTTCCTTTCCATCATACATTCTAAATATGCCTATCTTTTTGTCCCTCAAATAAGTCATATTTGCTTCAGATTCACAACCTTTGCATTTTCCATTCTCTGTTGAAAACATTTTCCCTGATCTCCTAGACTTTTGTTTTTAGGAAATGAGGAACACAATGATATAAAAATTCAAACACTACCAAAAATTATAGAGAAAGAAATAACTACTTAAAATTCTACCAGCTAGAGAGTATTGCCACTAATATTTTGGAGATAAGCCTTTTCTGTATCTATGGTTGTATGTGTCATTATATGATGAATAATATATAAATAATCCTCATGAATTACAATTTTTTCTTGGTTATTCTTTTGCTTTAGTTCTCAACTCAAATACCACTTTCTTAAAAGAGGTCTTCCAAGACCATCAAAGTAGCCTATTTTTATCACATCACCCTGTTTATTTGCTTCATTGCATTTATCTCTCTATGCTTGCTTCTTTGTTTGTTTTTCTTTATTTTTGTCTTTTCCACCCCAACGGAATGCAAGCTGCATGAAAGCAAAAATCCTTTTGGGGATAGAGGTACCGATAAGTGCCTTACCACTGAGCTATATCCCCAGTCATTTATTTATTTATTTATTTGTTTGTTTGTTTATTTATTTATTTAGGAGACAAGGTCTTACTCACTAAATTGCTGAGGCTGACCTCAAAATTTCAATCCTCCAGCCTCAGCCTCCCAAGATCCTAGTATTACAAGCTTGCAAAACCGCACCCACCCAGCAAAAGCAAAATTCTTATTACTACTTTCTCCATCATCAGGATCTAGTCCAATACCTTACACATTGCGGATATCTAATATTTAAGGAATAAAGAGATGATGGTTTTGTTTTAACATTTATAAGCTATCAAATAATAAATTTATATCTCCCATTCAAACTTATCTCCTAAACTTCATACTCATTTAAAACTTGTCAACTCCATATGGAAAATATGTATTATTTTAGTCTCAGTGGATCACCAAACATGTTCCTTCTCATGTTGTTTCCTATTTAGATGAGTAACATACATCAACCAAATTTCTCAAGCCATAAACTCGAGTTTTATCCTTGATATAATCCATCCCATATCCTACCAGTCACCAAAGCCTCTCCATATTATATCAATTCAACCTCCTAAATCTCTTCAACCCATCTGTTTCAATCTGCTTCTCTTCAACCATACCACTCAAGTAAAGTTATCATCTATTATTTCTTTCCTTATCAACTATAATAACCACTCCAGATCCATTCTTATTCCCCTCTAATTTATTCTCCATATTGTACTCTTAGTGGCTATAATGCCTTCCATTAGTTTTAGAATACAACCTAAAATTCTTATCATGAACCATAAGAAGCCCACGAAATGCTATTTGCCTAACTACCCAGCCTTTTCTCTACAATCCAGTCTTTGGTCTTCTTTCAGTTCTTTAAACCTAATATATTCTGGCTAACTTCAGCGCCTTCAAGAATGTTGTTTCTTTGGCCTAAAACACTCTACCTATCATGTTATATCACCCTAAATACACATACTAATCCTTC
This sequence comes from Ictidomys tridecemlineatus, assembly GCF_052094955.1. Classification (NCBI taxonomy): domain Eukaryota; kingdom Metazoa; phylum Chordata; class Mammalia; order Rodentia; family Sciuridae; genus Ictidomys; species Ictidomys tridecemlineatus. The sequence goes on from NC_135483.1 coordinate 143,911,920, forward strand.
AGATCTTCATCTCAAACATCACTTCCTAGAGCTGGGGATGCAACTCAGTGGTAGAAAAGCATGCATAAGGAACTGGGTTCAATCTTTAGTATGTGGGGGGGGGGGGTCACTTCCTCAGAGGGTCTATAGCAGAATTCTACACATATCCTTCCCCATATACCAACAATTTCCAACCTCTAGTCCTCCAGTCACACAGTAATGTAGAAACTGCTGTGAAGAGACTTTGCAAATGTAATCAAGGTCATTACTTGGTTGACTTTAAAATAGGGGGATTATCCTGGATTATCCTGGTAGGTCTAATATAATCACTTAAATTATTAAAAGCAGAGAGCTTTCTCATAGCTCAGGGAAAAACAGGAACTCAGAGAGATGCAGCACAGTTGTCCAACAACCTGACTGAGCCTGAAAGCAGATTCTTCCCGCAAAGACTCCAAATGAGACCCGGCCAGCTGATATACTGACTATAAGTAGAGACCCAGTCAAACTGTCTGGGATTCTAACCTACAGAAGTCTAATATAATAAATGGGTGTTGTTTTAAGCTACTCAATTTGTGGCAGCAATGGAAAACTAATACCAAGACTCTCTGATCTTTATTCCCAACCTAGACTGGCCTAGGGGCTCCCATAGCATAATTTCTCTTTCAAAGCATTTGTCAAACTTTTTATTTAATATACTGAGTCTAAAATCTAGTCAAAAGATTGTATTTTGCACACCAAACACCATTATAATCCAATGTCTACACAATTGATACTCATAAAGTTTGATTTAATAAAAAGTACATTAAAGAATGTACTACATTAAAAAAGTACATTTTTAATGTACTTTTTATCAAATTTTCTCTCAAAAGTCTCAATCACAATACACCTCTTGTAAAGTGCTATATTATAAAATACTTAAGAGGCAACTACCATAAACAAGTGACTAAAAAGAGAGGAGGAGAGCTAGGAAGAACGGAATATAATCAGATTCATATGGGCAGTTGATATTTTGGTTTTCCAAACCCTCTCCTACTCATCATTATTCCCGACTCCATGCCCAATACCTCTAGGGGATCAATCATGGCTATCTATTAGAGAATCATAAAACACTGACATTGAGCTATTATCACCAGTAAAAACAGATGATATCCCTCAGATGCACTGAATTACAAATAAAGCTTTAAGACAATTGTTCTACTATTTTAAAGAAATATTTTTCCAATTGCAAAATAATCCAAATTTAGAGATATTACTATTTCATAACAAAGACTAAATATATTAAAACTATCTCATCATAAAACAGAAAGGTCAACAAAAAAGAACAATTTACTTACATTAATGGAAAAGCAAAAAATGGGAGTGTCATGGCAAGTCTTGCTGTAAATTCATCGGGAAGATACCACAAGTATACAATTAAGCATGTAAACAGATAAAGAATTGAAGAATAGAGAATTAATCTTCCAACCCATAATTTTTGTAATCTCTGATTTTTTTCCCTAAATTCTTCCAATGCTTGAATTTCCTGTTAAAAGAAAATTAAAATTCCATGTTACTAAATCTCAAACTTCAAAAAAATTATTAAAATTTTTTAGAATGAACTATTAGAAGCCAATGAATTATAATACCCTAATATTTTAAAACAGAATATAAAAAAATGTGAAGTTTAAAATTTATAATGCCTATTCTGACAAATAACTTTTTAAAATGAAAAATTAAATACTATTTTAGCCCTAATTGGTAAAGATTAGAAGAATGAAATTGACATCATTAAATATTTGTTAAGTCAAATAAGTATTAACTCTTCATCTATAGGCCCTTAAAATAATCTAGCAATTAAAAAAGAATTGATAAAAATTAAAAGAAGAACCCATTCTAGATTATTTATATTTATCACTCCTAATATTCTAAGGGATATTAGTATATTTTTATAATGACAGAAAATATAAAAAGCTATAAAAATTTTACAGACTGATTAAAATTATTGCAGACCTATTTCATCTTAACAATAACAATGGATTATACCATCCATAGATTTAATTTCCTTCTAACAGTCTCTACTACTTGATACAGACTTCATAAGTCACTGAGAGATTTTGGATTTTTCTTGCAAGAACATTTAAGTTTTCAGGCTTACTCGACATCATCTCTAAAATTTCATACTAGATCTGCACTCCAAAATAACATACACTTAACATCTAAAATGAATTAAAATACCTCAAAGCCAAAGAACATACCTTATCTATACTTTCTAGAACTTCTACAGTTGAAGGTTTTGTCTGTTACAGAAAAATAGAAATGAGACAGCATTAAAACCTATTACTGAAAAAAAATAATAAAACACATTACTGCAAACTTAGAAACATTTCAATTTATATAATCATAAAAGACCATATTAGCTGAGTGTGTTGGTACATGCCAATAATCCCAGCAACCCACTCGAGACCAAGGGAGGAAGATCAAGAATTCAAGGCTAGCCCAAGCAACTTAGCAAGACTGTCTTGAAATAAAATTTAGGGGCTCAGGATTGTTCAGTAGTAGACATAGTTCAGTGGTGGAGCATATGCCTAGCTCAAGGTGCTAGGCTCAATCATCCACAATACCACAAAAAAAAAGAAACAAACAAACAAAGACATTCTAATTCAAAATGAGGTTTTCTCAAATCTTGTCAAGCTATATGTATTTCTATTTTCTCTAGAGATTTATTTAAGTGAAAATTATAATTACAAATAGAACTTTAAGATTTCAAACATAAGCATTTTTTTACTTCTTTTCAGTCCAGGACTTTCAACTCTGATAGCTCAAATTTTACCATTCTTAACTCAACAAAACATACTTTTACAGGAAAACATATTTGCATCTGAGAAAAATTTTCTTATATAATGATTATTTAAAAGCATTCACATATCTAAAAAGTTACAGACTGAGTTGGGGTTGCAGCTCAACAATAGAGAACTTGCCTAGCCTGAGAGAGAATCTGTGTCAATCCAGTACCACCAAAAAAAAAAAAAATATATATATATATTATAAAATTAAGGACAGTCTGATTCTCTATTGCTAAAAGTTCACTTAGTACTCTGGAGCTGAAAATCAATAGGTTACCTTCATTCTGATTCCTAAGTATATACTTTTCTTGAAAGATCAAATTTTTGAAAGACATATAAGAATAACTTCATTACAGCAGAGCTTATTTAACAAAGATATGTTTATAATACATAGAATAAAAGCAAGACAAAATGGTTCATGCAATAGTTGAGAAAATATTTACCAATTACATACCAGACAATTGAAGAGAACACAGTGTTTCAAACTCATTGTAGTCCCTATCAGATTTGTTAACATTAGGTTGAATCAAATGAAATAGCCATTTTGTATAAGCCAAAGTAGTAGAAGATTAGCAATTTCATATGGTTCAACCTAATAAGAAAAACAAAGAATAAATTTGATCTTCAGGCAGAACTGTCATAAGATTTTAAAGAAGGAGGTCATCTCATTCATATTTGAAATCAAAAAAGTTGACTTCATAGAAGTAGAGAGCAGAATGATAGTTTCCAGAAGCTAGAGAAATTGGTGGGGAGAAGGTCTGGAGAATTTGGTTGTGGGAGTGAAAAGAATACAAAATTACAAAAAAATTAAGAGCTGAGAAGAATAAGTTCAGGAGATCAGATAGAGTATAGCTAATGATGAGATACTCTAGAAAAAAATGCTGAGAGGATGGAGATTAAGTGTTCTCATCACAAAAAAAAAAAAGATAACAGTGTGTGAGACAATGCATATGTTAATTAGCTATATTTAACCATTCCACAATATGTATCTACTTCAAAACATCTGTCAGTTGAAAAAACAAAGGCAAAAAAAGGAAGATCAGCTAACACCAATATAAAACATGTATTGTTCCAGCAATAGTCAAAAATTAAATTATGTACCAAGTATTGCATATTATAAGTCAAGAAGTAAGTAGTTAATTCTTTTCAGTTAGAGAAGAGCATTTTTCAATAACTTATATTTTCTAGCTCTAAAATTGAAATATATCCTTCTAAAGGCTTACCCAATAAAATCAAACTGCATTTCTAATTTTGTTTAACCTATAATTCCTAAAAGTGTGATTTCAATAAATATTTGTAACAAGCTTTAAGTAAAAAGATATGGTCTATAAAAAAAAGTAAGTGTGGTACAGAATACTTCATTTCAACTACCTTTGAAATAAATTGTAAATTTTGGCAGTAGAGAAAATAAACAAGAAAAGAAAAACATCTGCATACAATACAGAAATAAATTCATAAGTCAAAATGAAATAATTCTGTTAGAGACATTAAACACCTATAGAACTATAAATGCAAATTAAAAAGTAATTCAGAAAATAAAAAAACAAGAGTTAAAATGAAAATCGAATAGATAATATCAAACTGAAGGCTACATCACAAAGAAGACTTTTAAAGTAGCTTTATGTAACATTTATGTTAAACTTAAGAACTAGCAGTAAAGAAAAGCAACTTACCCTCCATCTAGAAAATAATCCACCCATCTTTTATTTGTAGAAACTTGGCACAATGATAAATATCATCAGTTGTCCAAAGGAAGTCACAGCTATAAATAAAGCATGTATTTTAAAAATTTAAGTTAAACAGCATACCCACTATAAAATTTAGATATTGAAATACTACCTAAAAATACTATAAAATAATTTTTTTGGCTTCCACATACATGGAACTTGAATTCAGATAGTCATTGGGATAAAGTTCACCTTTTTAAAATCCCTCAAAAGTGAGGACATATTTAAAGATAAAAATAGAGATAGAGGAAGGCAATTACACATGCAGTCCAGGAGCCTGAGACAGGAGGATTGCAAGTTCAAAGCCAGCCTCAGCAAAAAGCAAGGTGCTAAGCAACTCAGTGAGACCCTGTCTCTAAATAAAACTCAAAACAGAGCTGCAAAAATGGCTCAGTAGTGGAGCATGAGTTCCACCCCCAGTACCCTTCCCCCCCCAAAAAAAAATAGAATTAGAAAGGCTTTTTAAATGACAAAGCATGTTAGGAGTATACTCATATCTTTGTGATTTTCTCTTCTTTAAAGCAGGTTCCTTCTGTTGTTCTTGCAATGAAAGTTTTACTATATTACTTGCATTCTCTATACTTAAGTAAAACCATTTCTATCAATCAATCAACTAAAGTAGTTATTTGGAATTCCAGGAGTTTTATAATGTTCGGAATAACATCACTTTACAAATAATTACAGAAAGCCGAGTAGTGGGGGGTTTTTGTGTTGTTTTGTTTCATTTCAGTACTAGGAACCTAACCCAGGGGCACTCTACCACTAAGCTACATCCTCCACGCTTTTTACTTATTTTATTTATTTATGTTCTTATCTTGAGACAGAATCTCACAGCCTCAAACTTGCCATGGTCTTGCCTCATCCTCCCAAGTCACTGAGGCCTGTACCACCATGTCTAGCTCAAGTTAACTGGATTTTGAATAAGAAACTAAGGATTACAATGCTACCTGTGACCTTGAGGAGATCATTTAATGATGTTGACTAATTTTTTTCTGTAAATTGTAGTTCATAATATCAACATTTTCTCACAAGATAACCTTTAGTAGTATCACCTTATAGTTTAATGATTCAACCAACAACAGAAGAAACATGGCCTAAAGTCCCTCTATCTTCAAATTTTTGGTCCCTACTACTAAACACTACTGTTCAACACCCCAAATAAACATTTCTGTCTGAAATTTAAGTAAGTTCCTCAATCTAGTTGACCTTCCTGTCAGCTAGCTGTATATCCCCTTTTACTTTTCCATGACTCTCAAATCTTTTGGAAGATTCAGCTATATTATATTCTAAGTCAATTTACCATTCCATAATTACATAAATTTTTATTCTTTTTGGTATAAATGGTAAATCTACTTTCTAACTGACAAATTGTTACCAGGTTAGAGGTATATTCTTGCCAATATGTGAAACTAATATATTTACACACACACACACACACACACACACACACACACTTACTGAAAATATACTTCTTAACCATAAAACATAATCACAAAATAATATCAATATCAAGTAAGAATTACAGCACTGTTTATATATTAAAACTAGCCTAAGACATACCTATCTTAAGAGTTTCTCAGAAAAGTAACAAAGAGCCCAAATATAAAATATGCTCATTTATGAACTGATTTTTAAGTACAAAATACCTGTCATCTGCTGGGGAAGGTGGTACATACTGGAAATCCCAGAAAAGTTTGGAAGGCTAAACCAGCCTCAGCCATTTAGCAATTTAGCAAGACTCTTATATCAAAATAAAAAAAAGAATTGGGTATGTGGCTCAGTGGCTAAGCACCCCTGGGTTCAATCCCTGGTAAACCAAAAAAAAAACTATAATATATCTTGAAAAACTCTGAAGATTATAATGACTATTACAATCCACATTAAACATTCAAGTTATTATTAATTCTTCAATATTAGCTCAATATTCAAATTTCTAAAATGTGCTCATGGAAAATCCAGAAACTTAAAAGAAAAGTTTTACTTTCTGAGTCAAAACATTAAATAAATCTCACAACCTTCTTAAGATGTTAAAAATAATCACTAAGAAAGGTAAAAGAATGGAGATTCAGACAAACCACTTAACTAGGTATTTTCAAAGTATATATCATCCCACTATTTTAGAGCTATATATGGTATCTAGCACAGTATTTTGTACACACTTGATCTATATATTTTGGTTTCTAAGAGAATTGTATTCCTCCAGTTCAAGTTTATAGCCATCATACCCTGAGACAAATTTTTAATATTTGAAATTAATAACATCAATATCACTTCATCGGAATTTTGTCTCTAGCATTTTTAATACACAAACACATGTAATATGCTTTATATAAATTCTATCATTTAGTTATTACTATCCCTTCATTTATAAATGAAGAGCCCAAGAAAAAAGAAGTGAATACAGTAGCATCTTAAAGACATTAAGTAGCAGGGTCAGACATAGCATTGTAGTTTTTAATTTTTAAAAAGGTCATCAGTTATTCCCAACAACACAAACTCAGAAACCAAGACAGCTTTATATAGATTAATTTATATATAAAATATGAGAGCACCTCTAACATTCATTCTCAAATGGTTGGTGAAGAGAACTACTGATGTGAAAAGTAACTTATAAACACAAGAGATCCTGTTAGAACACTGTTCGTGCAGTCCAATTCCTTTATTTGATTAAATTTGAATGCTTTACTGCAGATCTGTCTGCACTAAAGAGAAGCTAAATAACTTACCAAAGTCACATAGCTCCAGCTACAAACAGAACTGGTACTATAAAGTCTGAAAATATAGCTTTCACTGCACTGCATATCACTTTTTAAATGACTATAATTTGAAGTGTATGCATAATATCATAATTAATACCAATTTTGATATCAGTTATTTTCGAGGAGGATTGTTTTGGTGTTAATAAAACAAACTATGGCTTAGCTCCAAAGATTCCTGAAGCAAGGGATTGTGCTTTTAAATTTGAACATTAAAACAACATTAGGATGAGTGATTAAATGCCATTTCCATGCTTTCACAATCATAATCAAAAAACAGTCAGCCCTCATTGTTCCAGCAATGTTTCTATCAAATATTGGTATTAGTTAAAGAAGTTGATTTACTATAATGTACATGTGGTGGTACTTTCTAACAGACATAAAGGTGTACCAACATTAAATAATTAAATATTTTATCTAGCTCTAATTTCATCCTTCTATTTTCATCTACTGGTTCTCTCCATTCCACACATCTTAATTCTAACTCCAATGGCCCATATTTACTATGAAACAATAGGCAAATAAATTATTTAACCTCTCTGTTACTCAATTTTCTCATCTGCAAAAGAGGGATAGTTAAAAATAATCCTCTTAAACAGTGAAAAGTTTAAATAACATAATATATCCTAAACTATTTACAATAGTGCCTGACACATAGTCATAACTCAGTATAAATTGTTTTTACTGCTGTGGTTATTGCTATTTTCTGATCCATCTCTGCTTTCTTTCAAATAACTGGAAAATACATGGAAACCAAATAAGACCTAGCATTTTCTTCTGAAACATAAATCAATATCCTTGCTCTCAAGTGGACAAATGGCTCAACCTCAAGTGGCTTGTCCCCAAGAACTCTTGATGAACATGTACAGAGTTTCTTTCCATTCAGAACCTGACATGACCACAAAGCTAGATGCATCTAAATGAGTTTTTTTAATGAACAACAATGTCCACAACATTAATTGAATGTTTTCAATTAACTGCTATTCGCACTCAGGTTTGGGTGTCATTATTTAAAATCTTAAAAAACATTTTTCTTCAAATTTTCAGTTCACTTCGAATCACATTAAAACAATAGAGTAAAATAAATCTAGACTCAAAATTCGGCTCACCTACATACTAGCTAATTGATCTGGGGCAAATTACTTAAACTCTTTAACTCTCAGTTTGTAAAATGGTGAAAATATCAACACTTCATAGAATTAATATATAGATTACATGAAATTATTTATCACTTGGCACAGTGTCTAACATTTAGTAAGTACATAATAAATTTTAGTTATTATTGCTATCACCAGAAAATACATGTGATACTGAAATGGAACACATTTCCTTTTAACTTTTTATTTTAAAAAGCACCTATTTAATAATTGAAAAATAAAATTAATTTGTATGTTTACTGACATTGTATTGTTCTCATTAATCTAATATTAAAAACTCAAGCAAAATATTCCACAAACACTTTCATTAAAATAATCTTGTAGAACTTTGGAGGAAATTTCAAGGAAAATCTAGTTTTATGTTTGATTAAGCAAGTTCCAGACTTCAATATAAACTATATAGACACTCTCAAAAGCATTTTTATAACATCTTACATACAATGTAAGATTAGTGATTTGTATGTATAATATGTCAAAATACACTCTACTGTCATGTGTATCTAAAAAGAACAAATTTTAAAAAGACCAAAAAAACACACAGAAAAAAAGGTTAATGATGATTTGTTCTAAAACTCTAACTTTCAAATGTCCTAACAGAAAACATAATTCTGAAATATTCCAAAACACCACATTTATCATCCCCCAAAAAAAAAATTTATAAAAAGAAGCATGCCTCTGAAAGCACTTTTAATATATGGTTATTAAGTGTTTGCTTTTATAGTAAGTAAATTTCATTGTGAACTAAATAATACCAAAAAATTCTATTAGAGATATTTATATATGAAAACATACCTTCTTGATAGCCATATAACTTCTCCCTTTCCTTACAGTCCTTCAAATTAATAATAAACATTTAAGTTGATGAATAGCATTACTGAACTGATCTCAATAGATGACAGAAAACTTTAAAATTCTAACTTTCAATGCATCAATCTTGTTTAACAAAATGTATTCGAATTCAATTTGGTTCTCCTAAGAAGGCACTATGGGGACGGCTAAGGACAAGGGATTAGGGTTCCCTGCCAGTTTGAATATATGCCTGATACTAAGCCACACCGCTGTTTTAACAGAGTCAGTTTTGTCAAGGGTGAACCCCAGGCCACAGAAAAAGGAGAAAACAGACTCTAAGCACCACAAACCAGAAGCCAATAGAGTAAAGGAGAACATAGAAAACTCAATGAGTCACAGGTCTTACTTAGTACTGTAAGAACACTATGAGCTCACCAAGCCTCCCTCCCTTCTCCCTGAGTTCACCAAACCTACACACACACACACACACACACACACACACACACACACACACACACACACACACCGCCTCCCTCAATTTGCAAACACGGCGTTGAAGATTTTAACCTATTGATGTGGTTTAAATTTGATTTCTCCTTCTACTACACCTAAGACACCTACGCTTCTTCGTCCTTCCCCTCCACCCCTCGACCCGGCCGCGGTCCCTCAAACAATGACAAAGGTTTGTAGAGCCACTTCTCTTAAGTAGCACATAATCCACGCCCACATGCGAGCTAAGCAGCGTGACACTGACAGTTTTCAATCCCTTCCGATCTTTCCAACTCGTGGGGCCTCTGTACAACTCAGGGGAAAGAAAAGGTGGTTTAGAACACTCAAAGTAGATAGTTTAGCGTAGGATGAGCTGGTTTGAGGAGCTTTGGGCTCTTCTCAATACAGGTGGGCCAAAAGCTGTGGCTCAAGTCGGTCACTATCTGGGATCTCCGAAAATAGAGCTAGAGAAACCACCCTGATCAGAACCCGGTCTCGAGAACTCCCGGGGTACCCCTGCCACTGTGCTGGGAAATCAAAGGGGGTAAGGCGACTACACTGGGTAGGCGCGAACCATAGCGGGAGAAGAGCCACAGCCGCAGAGCTCTTAGGCCACTGGGCATAGGGCGGGGACACCTGGGAAAGCAAGCCGGAGAATCCTGAGCTTTTTCCCGGGGAAACTACCAGCGCGCTTCCCTACTGCGGAGCCCTCCCAACTGCCCTCATCCTGAGGCTCTACCTGCGTGAAGCGAGCACAGCCCGGCCTTGGGGTCCACCCCTGCCAGCCTTGGCCGCCACCGCGCAGCCAGCCTCCGGAGCAGGCAGCCGCCACTGACAGAGCACTGGGCCCGGCCAATTCCTTCCCATCAAACCCCGCGCTCCCGCCGACAGCCAATTGGCGCCGCAGCCGCCGCGCGGCGCTCCCTGTCACGTGACGAGGCCGGGGCGGGCGGTTGGGGCGGAGGGGTCGGGCGTTTGGCCTTGCGACACCATGCCCTGTGGCCTCCGTGGCCGCTGGCTGCTCGTCATCACTTCTTAGGGATGTACTGCCATTTATTATGACTCTTACCAATTCAGTTATTTTCTAAGTTTCCTCTGCCTCTTTTTTTTTTCATAGCATGTTCTGCCGAATCTCGCTGGAGAAACAAAATCATGAAAGTGGTATTTGTGGTCCAGACAGCTGCGTGAGACAAGAATGGGGAGGACAAAGAGGAGTGGAGATGGGTGCGTCCGGGAAAGTCTGGCCCTAAAGAATCCCGGATCAGCTGCCGTCCAACCGGCAGCAGAGCAAGTTAACCCTGCGCAGCTTTAAAGAAGCCAGTTCCCAAACGAGCAAGTGGAGAAATTGCACCTTAGATCCTAGGACTGCTTGAGGCTTTTGTCACTCATGGACGTCAAAAAGGGTTATTTGATGATGCTGACCTCACAGGTGTGAGGTGGCAATTTCAAACCTGTGGGTAACAACAAAGCTGAGTTTTTCATCTTAAAACTCTTAGCCTAGAACAGTCTCTAGAGGCCCTAATATAAGGTCTCTAGAGACTGTTCTAGGCTAAGAGTTTTAAGATTTTAAAACTGTATTTGAGATTTTAAACATTGATGCATAAAGAGTGTCGTGCTTCCTGCTAACTGGGAAAGACAAGTCTTGATAACAAATGATACTTGAATGGGGGAGGGGAAAGGGAGGATCCAGAGATGTGCTTATGGTAATGTGGAGAAGGGTAGGGAATCTTAAGCAAAAGCTATTACCATGTTTCACCCCTATGATGTTTTACCCTGTGTGCAAACATTTTTCATGTTTTTCCCTACTTTAGTTATATATATTATAAAATAAAGTTTCTATGATCTTCAAACAGCATATTCGTTTAAATAGTCTGCACTTAAACTCTGACAACACAAAAGAGTTAATAAGAAAAACTTAACAGTGTATCTAGTTAGTAATAATTAATTATACTGGAAGCTACTAGGTGATTCACAGGAGTTTGCTCTCAACACTAAGATCTTTAGTCGTTGCTCTGAATTTGGAAGGATTAAGAGAACAAAAATTTAGTATGCAGACCAGGTCACTTTAGAAATGTAGAAAATAAGTTCAGACATTTCACCTATTTTGATGTGAAAATTTAACCATATTGTTTTTCTTTGTGATTTCAAAAGTTCAAACCCTGCCCTGTTCTGTAGTTATCTCTCACCATAGGACTATCTCCTTTCCTGAGAACTGTGAAGGATAGTTTTTACACTTGCTAGTGTTTTTGTCCTCTAGTTTTAATTGAGCCATTAATGTCTATTGTAAAGGGAATGGAGGGATAGAAAGACTAGGTTGAGAAGAGCTAGTTGGATGCAAAAATCTAGTCCTGAGGCAAAATTCCCTAAGGAACTGTTCTCAGGAGAGAAGAAATTTAGCCTGTCCAGGGATAAGAGAGAGAAATATTGGCTTTCTTGATCTTCCCAATCACCTCTTAAGGGAAGTATCATTTTTCAAATAAGAAAACTGAAAAGTAGAAAGTTTATGTACATTGTTAAAGGTAACACTATACTACTGCCTCCTCTATATCAACAGATAAGAATTTGGGCTAAGAATATATATATCAGTGGTTAGAGCACTTGTCTAGGATACACAAGGCCCTAAATTCCATCTTCAGCATCACACATGCAAAGGAGAGAGGTAGGAGTTTGCCAAATAAATACTGAGGAAAAACATTAATTACAGGCAGAGAAATCAACATATGAACCATATGACTGTACTACAGGTTGCAGGGTGATTCCAAAAATTCATAGACAAGTCCCTGTGTTAATTGCTAAAGAAACACAAACAGCTGTCTTAAAAGTATCAGACACAGTGGGAGAACCCTTCAAAATATTACACAGTAAATAAATGCTATGGTAGAGCCTAAAGTTCAAGGTACTCAAAAATAAGAACAGCAGCTGGAGGTGGGTGTGGGAAAACCAATGAATGTGCTGCTTTAGCAGAGTCTAAGCCTAAAATTGTTCTAGAATAAAGAAGTGAAATCCAAAGAACATCAGAGAATAGTTTGAAAGAGAAAACAATTGCTCTGGCCAATGGAAAACTAAGTGGTTTAATTCAACAAATTCGAATTGAGTGTTATGAGAGCTCACAGGTAGGGCACTCACTGATCTGGTTAGAGGGGTTAGGTGTGGGACCTAGAAATTTGTATTTTTAACTAGTGCCACTGGTGATTCTTCTTATTCTTCTTATTCTGGCATTCCAGTGCCAGAAGCTAATGACAAGAGAGTCACCAAGATGCTTATGGAAATATAGACTCTTAGTGAAGCCAGATTTAAAGATAAGTAGTTAGTGTAGTCAGGTAAATCGGGTCTAATATCGAGTAAAATCGAAAATGAAGGCCTTGTTGAGAATGAAGCCTGGGAAAGCAGAGCAGCACTAGGGGAAATTGAAATGTTAATGTTCCCAAGGCCCAAAGCCCATTCTAAAGAAATGTTAATGGAGCAGTTCCCAGCAAACCTGGAGATGCTAATAAAAAGCGGCCCCAAGCCCTTCCTGCCCAGATTACTCCTCAGGCCCATCTGCCCCTCACCTTGTAGGTCTCCCCACCTACATTCTATCACTGCAAGATAACAGAACAAAGGACCGGAAGGCTGACAGAAATGCGGGAAAGCTGAAAGTTGACCTTAGCTATAAAAAAAAGGAAGACCTCCCCTCTTCCACGGATTCCACCTCTGGGTCCCCTTCTTCCTCCCCGGGAGAAGTCTTTTCTCTGTCCTTAATAAAGCTTCTACTTTCCACTCTAAACTTGCCTCAGCGTGCTTCTCTGGTGTTACACTTCAGCATTGGGGAAGCAAGGACTCTTCACCAGTAAACAGCGGTAACATTAGGCCCTGTAAACTAAAATCTCTAGGGCTAGAAGGGTTAGGAGGAATGAAGAAAGAAAGATGGTATCATTTTTACTCTTCATCTTTAACAGAGGTGTCCTAGGCCCTCCACAACAGGCAGCTAGAAAAAAAAGTAGGTGTCCTTTGCTAGGTATGTACTGTATTTGGGCAGCAGGCAACCCTGAATTGATAAAAGCTTTCCTGGCTCTTAGCCCAACCCTTATGCCTTGATCACTGAAATTACACTCAACCACTCAGGTACTCTCGTTTTTCCCTCAGTCCATTAAGGCCCATCGTTCCCACCTTAGCTCCAGAATTTTATTCAGTATTATGCTCCAACACCTTATATTTCCACTGTCCTTAATTCAAGTGTTTTTCAACCCTTCTCACTGGTGAGGGCTGGAAAGGAAATGGGATCAAATGCTGTATCATCTTGACAAGGCTTTTTTATTCTTAAGAACCTCCTTTTTAGAGTCTGAGCTCTGTCAGGGAGAATTTTTTTTCCTATATTCTCTTAGGTTCTTTCTTTAGGGATCTGCAAAATTAAACTGACAAAAGACTAACAAAAAAAAACCTAATTAGGTATGTACACACATAGGAATTCACAAAGAAATGTGACACAAAAGAGGTGGTTAGAATTGGGGCTTATGCACCATCTTAATAAGGGATGGAGAGGGGCAGAGGAGGCACTTCTGGGAAAATAACTTCTTCAAAAGAGGGGAGGAAGAGAAAGGGCACATATGGAAAAACAAATGGCTTTTTGGAATGATAAATGGGCCATTAGGAGAAAAGATGGAAGATATGATAGTTTTGTAACAATGTCTGGGCATGATACCAATTTCTCTCTGAGAATATTAGAGCTGCTTCCAGGAGGGGATTTATGACAATTGAGTTCTTTTAGGAGGCTTTGCTTTTAGGCAGATAAGGGATTTCAGGAACTCAAACACTGTCAACACAATATTTTATGCCAGAGTGACTTACTCTGGACCCCTTCAGTTGCTCTTCATAGTCTTGTTGTAATGACTGTATGTCTGTGTGAGGCATTGTAGATTCATCCACTAGGGTTCCCCTAGTCGCATGAATCTACAATGATGAATGAGAAGTATGAAGAAAGAAGATTAGAATTATTTTTTGTGTTGACAAACAGAAAAGTTCATAAGACAGAAGTGTACTATTGGACACTATAATAACCCAACTAAGTCAATAAGTAGAACATTATCAACACGCCAAAACTCCAGTGTGCCTCCTCCCTTACAACTCTCAAATGCCTCGAGATAGCCACTGTCATGATTATCATATTTGCTTGCTTACTTTTCTTTATAGTATTACTGCCTAATTATTCTGCCTTAAACAATATAGTTTAATTATGCTAGTTAATTTCATAAATGAGTTGGGAATATGCTTTCTTTTTTCTGGTCAGTTGTCATTATTTTTACCCATTTATTTTTCTTGCCTTTGGAATCAATTTTCAAGAACCTCCTCCCAAAAAACCCATTTGTATTTTTATTAAAATTTCTTCCTGTATATTAATTTCAGGAAGATTAATATCATTCCGCATGAACCTTACTTTTCTGAAATATGATATGTCTACATTTGTTCAAGTGTCTTTATATGTTCTCCAAAATTTTACTCATTTTCACTATATAGGTCTCATGCTTTATTATAGATAGAGTTCTAAAGATATCCCCTAGAATTCCCACCCAGACTAGTCAGTAATACACTAATTTGGTGTCTCATGCCTGTAATCCCAGTGACTCAGGAGGCTGAGGCAGGAGGACGACAAGTTGAAGTCAACCTGGGCACTTAGCAAGACCCTGTTTCAAAAAAAAAAAAAAAAAAAAAAAAATATATATATATATATATATATATATATATATATTAAAAAAGGATGGAGATGTAGCTTGACGGTAGAGTACTCCTAGGTTCAATTAGTGCTTGGTAGCTCATCAGGAATGATATCAGGAAAATAACATTACGAACACCCTGTGCAGCAGAACCAACATCTTCAGTCTGTTTGCTCACTTTAGATTTGGACTCATCCATCACACTCTATGAAATAAATATGTGGTAAATGTGTTTCCCATTTTCCAATATTTAGAAAGCACAAAAATGAAAGACTAGACTTTAGAGAAATAACTCTGAAAATATCCAGTGCATTTTTATTTTGACATATGTAAAGCCTAACATTAAAAATTTCTGTTATCATAAATAGTGCATAGTTCCAGAGACCATTATGTCTGAAAGGTATAATTTAAAATAATAACAAAAGGAAAGTACTGGGGAATATTGACCATATTGACCAAATTATATTGTTATATTGTTTGCACATATGAATATGTAACAAATTCTATTATTTTGTGTAGTTATAATGTATCAATTTAAAAAATGGAAAAATTAAATTAACACAAGGTATCCTGGCATGCAGATCTGTTTCAAAACTCCATGTTACTGAAAAAGAGGAATGTCCTTCTTACAATTAGAAAAAAAACCAAAAAAACTATCATTCCAAGAAAATATACATATATGTGAGACAAGTTTCCCAAATATATACTTGGCTTGGTGCCCAGTAATTCCAAAAGGTAACATTGAATTGCTACTTTAAAAATTATTATAAACATGGAAAATCAGGTGGTTGGTAAAACTTGAGTTTTGTCTAGTATGCATGTAAAGCTTATATAAAACAAGGAAGATGTAGTGTTAGCTAATTTATATGAGATTTGTTGTTAACAAAGAGTGCATGGAGTTTTACAAAGCATATTATATGGAAGACAGGTTCTCTGCCCTCCTTAGCTTAGTAAAACATGTGCAGGCAGTAGCTAACAGGAAAAATACTGAGACATAGTGATTTACAAAGTGGACACCAATGGTAGGCTGGTTACAAGAAAGATATGTTAATAAAAGGAGAGAATAAGAAGGCGGCAGAGTGACATACTTCTATAGTCTCAGGGATTTGGGAGGCTGGGGCAGGAGGATTGCAAGTTTGAGGCCAGCCTGGGCAACTTAGTGACACCCTGTCTCAGAATAAAATTAAAGGACTGAGAATATAGCCATGTGCTTGCCTGACTTGTACAAGTTCCTAGGTTCCATTCCCAGTACCATGAAAAAAAAATGTATTGGAAAATGCTTGAGATTTGAAGATTCTTATTGCAAAAATTTGAAGGAAAAATGAAAAAGGAGAAAAGGAAAGAACAAAGTTCTAAGAAATAATGGAAAAGGAAAAAACAATGGGAAAAATAGAGAAAAGATTGTTGAACCAATACATGAACTACAGAATGTAAAATTGATTTGCTTGATAAACTTTGAAATTAGACACCTGGAAATTCTTACAATTAATTTCTTATTCTCCTACTCCTCCTCCTTCTTCTCTTCCTCTCCTCCTGTATCCCCTTCTCCTTTTTCTTCTTCTTCCTCTCCTCTGTTGAGAGCCACAGCCAAAGGGGCCCCAGCAAACTTTCAGACTGTCAGCTGATGATTGGCTCACAGTGGCCCCAGCAACTTCTAGCTGATTGGCTCCTCTGCGGTAATGCTCATTGGGCTGTTTCCCCGCCCTTTCAGACTATGGAGCTGCTCTTTGGGGGACATTTTTTGGCTCCGCCCATGCGACCCAGCCAATCGGCCTCAAGAGCAGGAGGAGTGGGGGAGGTTGAGAGGCTTGTGGGAAGCCGGTGGTGGCAGTTGGGCTCTGAAGGTTTTCCTGAGGAGCTGTTTTGTTTGGCGTGTGTGGTTCTAAAAATAAAGTTTGTTTCTTTTGACAAGTGGCTCCTGAATTGTGCCCAGCCAGACTTCGGCACTCCTCCCCCTCCTTTTCTTCTCCTCCTCCCCCTCCCCTTCCTGTCCCTTCCCCTGGTACTGGAGATTGAACCCAGGGTCGTTTTACCACTAAGCTACATCCCCGGACTTTTTTTTTTTTTTTATTTTGATACTGGGTCTCACAGTCCAGCCTGACCTTTAACTTGTGATCTTCCTTTTCAACCTTCCAAGTCATTTTTGGAATTACAGACCTGTGCCATATACAATTCATTTCCTATAAAACTCAAGAAACGATTTTGCCGAATAATAGGCACTAAATCTCTTGTTCAACCTATATTATTCCATTAATAACATATGTATCTATAACTTAAATTCCATACAGACCTATATGCAGCTGAATTGTGAATAACAAGAATTTTGAGCTATATTATGGAAAAGAACTTAATTTTATGTGATACATGTTCAAAAAGTGCCGCAGTCTGGCTGGGCACAAATCACGAGCCACTGAAGCAGGAACAAACTTTATTTTTGAACTGCAAGAAAAAACCTCACACACGCTCCTGGAGAATTCTCCGAAAGCCAGGAGGCTCCTGCAGGAACCCCCAGCCGGAAATAGCTCTCCGGGAAATCCCTTCTCCTGCACTTCCCCAACCAATGGGAACTCTCGTGGAATCCCCGGAAATCCCCATGAGAACTCCAAAATAGCATGAGAACTCCGGAATATCGTGAGAACTCCGAAATAGCGTGAGAACTCAAAAGTAGCGCCAGAGGCGAATATTTATGCCTCGCCTATGAATCAATACTGTTGGCAAAATGCCCAGGGGCCATACAGACTGGCTGTGGCTCTCAGCAAAAAGGCATTAGTTTTCTTTATACCTACATATGTTATAGAAAACTTCCAATCTACTCTCTTAAATTTATTTGTACATTATAGCTATACATAATATTGGGGTTCATTTTGGCATAATCATACAAGCAGGAAACATAATTTACTCCACTTAAGTCCCTAGCATTTTCCCCTTCCCTTCCCTTCTTCCTCCTCCTGTTCCCTTCTCTCTACTCAATTGTTTTTTCTTCTATTTACTTATATATATTTTTTTAATTAACACTTTATAGATGTACTTAGGGTGAAATTCACTGTAGTATATTCATGTATGTATATAGCATATTTTGATCAATTTCATTCCACTGTTCCTCTCTTTTCCCATCCTTCACCCCTCCCTCTCAATTCCCTTCTCTATTGCTCTGTCTTCTATTTTCATGGGATTCCCACCCCATTTTTCCCCTTATTTTGGTCTAGCTTCCACATATGTACTCTCTTAAAATTTTAAGAGCATAATACCATATCATTAATTATTGGCTCTATATTGTACAGCAAATCTCTAGACTTTATACATCTTATATAACTGTAGCTTCTTCAACTCATTATTTCTCCATCTCTAGTCAACTACCGTTCTATAAATTTGACTAATTTGACTATTTTAGGTATCTGAATGGAATCAGGTAGCAGTTTTCTTTCTGTGACTTATTTCTCTTGACCTAATATATTCTAAGTCTATCTATGTTGTCAAAAATTATAGAATTTCCTCCTCTCTTTAGTTTTTCATGTGTGTGTGTGTGTGTGTGTGTGTGTGTGTGTTTGTGTGTGTATTTTTTAGTTTACCCATTCATTTGTCAATAGATGCTGCGCCCCTCCCCTGACTCAGGCAATGGCAAGGCCCTACTGAGGTGGATGGCGCAAGGCGTCCATCCTCTGGAGGAGCGCAGTATGTTTCTGGGAATGGGCTGATTTGTTTTTGTATTCCTTTAATAAGTATAGTTGCGATTTCTCATATGAACATTAAGTATGAAGGAAAAATCATGACTTTCCCAATTAATGCAACTACTTCTAAAGCATAGATCTGTTTGCTCTAAATGCAATGATTCAGCTGTGGAGTTTAAATTGTTAATGTCTAAAGAAAAACTCCCTGTATTCCTGTCAAGGAAGTTTTTGAGAAATTAAATTAAAATCTAGAGAAGAAAAATTAATGTTAAGAAGATAGATTAGTGCTTAGTACTGGGCAACTTGTTCTTGTTCCTGTGCAAAATGGTTTGTGCTCTTACTCTTGTTTGATTAAAAGTAATAACAAATCAACCACTTGCCGTAACCATGGCACCGGTTCCAGTCAGTAAGTCAAGAAAGAATAGTCAAGGTATAGGCCAATAGTTTGGGACATTTGTAACTATTATTAAAAGTTAACTAAGCAGAACACTCAAAACAAAACTCGAACAGAAAGTACAAATGCTTGCTTATGCATAAGCCAAGATACATTCTTCTATTCTAATTGTAGCTACGTAATATTTTGTTTCTTTGAATAATGATTCCTGTTTTGTAACCACAATGTACTGTAAGCCTGCCAAAATGAAAAGTATGTATGATCAACTTCACAAGTAAAGATTGGGATCAACACCTTCACTTCGGTGTCTGTGTTGTTTCTCCACCCCTCTTTCGCCGACTCTTCACCATCCGTTCGTCTCCTGAGACCCCCTGTTGGAGCTGGTCTCCGACAAATAGACATTTGGGATTGTTTGCATAGCTTGGCTGTTGGGAAAACAAGACTACAATAAACATATGAATTCAGAAACCACTTTTTTATGATCCTAATTTCAATTATTTCGAGTATACACACAGAAGTGGGATTGCTAGAATTATATAATAGTTCTATTTTAATTTTTTCAGACATCTCCAAACTGCTTTCCATATCAGTTGCACCATTTTACATTTCTACCAACAATGTATGTTTCCAATTTCCCTGCAACCTCACCAGTACTCATTATCTTTTGGTGGTGGTGGTGGTTATTTTTTTTAACAATAAGAATAGCCATCCTAATAAGTCTAAGGTGATATATTATACAATGTCTACCTATTAACTGATCTGTTGAAGAGGGTTGACAAAATTCATCTTATGGTATCTTTATGTATTGTACTATGAGCTGAGTAGCTTTAAATTTTTAAAGAAGGATGAGGAAGAAGAAGAGAGCAAATACTTACGTTGCCTGCAAAATCTATGATATTTATTATTTAATCCTTTATAGAAAAAGTGTAATAACCCCTGGTTTGTACCATTTCCATTTGAGATTGTGATTTGCATGTTGGATTTAAGTTTACCATTTTATAATTTTATGTTTGTCCTTCCTTTTTATGTTTACCTATTCACCATTTTACTGCCTCACTCTGGGTTATTTGGATTTTTTTTAAGTATTCTATTTTAATTTATCTATTGGCCTTTTTGTGTCCCCACCCACCACTCAGTGATGGGGATACAAGAATACTTTATGCTAATGAGTGAATCATAGTGAGCCCAACCTCTAGGCAAGGGGAGGGCTGGAGACGGAGTTCAAACATGTAGATAGTCAATCAACCTCTACATAATAAAGCAACCCCCCCCCCAAAAAAAGACACCTCTAGACACCAAAGCTCCAGGGAGCTTCCCAGTTTTGTAACACTTGGTGCATATTGTCACACATTGATGCAAGAAGGTTAACACAACCTGAGAACAATGGAAGCTTTATGTTTAGAACCCTCCCAGACTTTGCCTTATACATCTTTATGTTTGACTGGTAGTAATTTATATTCTTTCCCTATATGTTCATAACCATGAGCATTACAGCCTTCAGTATGAGTTCTGTGAGTCCTTCTTGTGACTTACCAAAACTGAGTCCAGTTTGGGGAATTTCCTGAACTTGAAATTGATATCAGAAGTTTTGGGTGAAGTGACATTCTCAAGGACTATTGTTATGCTCGAATTCGGGACCCCCAAAGACCACCAGAGACCCAAGATCCATGTAAGCAGCAAAGAGGTGTTTATTGCGAGCTAGCTCGGTCCTCCTCGCACACACACAGCAACTGGTAATGCTGAGAGGCCCCGAGCCCAGGGTTTGCAGCAGTTTTATACATTCTTTGGAGAGGGCAGGGACTTCACATACATCATACCATTTCCTAGCAAATCATCACACACCTCGGGAAAATCAAATAACTCTAAAACATGATTAGCACATTCACTGGCGGGAACAAGTTGGGTAGGGGTGATTGGACAGTACAAAAGGGGTATTCATTTGAACTGATTGGTTTAAGCCAAGAGGGGTGTACGTGCTGAACTACATGGTTTCCCAACACGTTATTAACCACCATAAACTATTGGGAGGGTCATTGGCATCCCAGGTATTTCCCTGTCTCATGTTGATTGGATTTCCACCTTCCATGACTGAGTCAGGGACACCTGGCCCAGCAGATCTCTCCTGTTATTTGTAGATAAACAACTTAGCAGGGTGGGAATGTGCTTAGGAGTGCTCTGTGGGTTTTTCCAAGGACAAAGGCCATGTCCCTTCCTTGGACAGGCTTTGCTCTGAGATAGAGGCTGGTTTTTCACCATGAACTCATATTGACTGCATGGTTGAATTCCTTCTCCAAACCTCACAATTTGATTAGCATGCATCAACCTATTTAAGTTCAGAAAACAAGTTTCATTTTTCCTCCTCTAGGGGATAGTCCAATGAGTTCAGGGTGTTTTGTTTTGTTTTGCTAGATGTTGTGTTTGTTTTGAGTACTCATGTATTGTTTGTCTGAGCTTAGAGCTTTCTAATTAATTTCTCAAAGACTTTTTATGCAGTTTGGGGCTTGTTTCAAACATAAGCAACTCAGGTGAGACCTGGCATTATGCTGTTTATCAATAGAATACCTTCCAAGATTTCCTCCCACACTCTCTAGTCAACAGAAATTAATTTTCTGGCCCGAAAGATTAGATATCTTTTCAACTCCTAGCTGCCCAAGTTGCAGTTCCCACAATTGGTACCACCTGCAGGTGGAAAAAACAAAAAGGCAGAGGGAAAAAAAAAAAAAAAGAGGGTTTAAAAACAGAAACTCCCTAGCCAATCAAGTCTCCTTTTCTCAACTCTTCCGGATGCCAGTGAGCATACTGTTCCACTATCAGCCTGCCCTCGATAAGCCAAAAAAAGACCAAAAAACAAAACAAAACCAAGTATTACCCCTACACTGGTCCACAGGGATCCCTTTCCTGACCTTCTAAATAGAAACTTAGTATTTCTCTCAGAGTTGTAGCCATCTAGTTTGGAGGCCCCACCTCTAGTATGGAGGCCCCACTTCTACCAGGGGCCCACCTTTGGCTTCAAACCATGATCAAAATGAGGGAAATAATGGGAATCTCACCCAATTTACTTAGTTCTCACTCATCTCCCTAATCTATCCACTTCTGTTTACTTTTCAGATAATTGCTTTATCTATTTTGTTATACTCATATATATGTTCATTCATATATAGTCAAGGAGTGAGTTTACTCCTTCTTTGCCTCTTCAGAATTCATCCAACATATTTATTTTATTGAGGAGTGGGGTGCTAGGGATAGAATCTAGGGCTCCACACATGTTAACCATGTGCTCTGCCACTGGGCTACACCCCCCACCCCCAGCCTGTACACTTTTTGATCACCTCTTCATCTGACAATGATTTTGTAATATCATTTTCTATAAATAGTAGAAATATAATGCAATTATTTGGTTTATTAAAATTTTTTTGCATTACTGACAGTTTAGGAAAATATGTCAGCTATGTGTTAGTAATAGGAAATTTTTAGGATAGCTATTGAATGTGGGAGTGAAAATAGGGGTTTTTTAAATGTACTATAAGACTTCAGGGCTTTAAGATTTATGTGCAGCAATTAATATGAAATAGTTTTTAAATCAATGATAATTATTACTCATCCTTGATGTTCTTGTCATAATAACATATTTATATTACTTTTTTCACTGTAACTATTTTATGTCAAATCAAGAAGAAATTCCATTCCTTTTTCAATGTATTCATAGGATTATCTCCTCTCATTAATTGAATTACCAAAATATCTAAGAGCCTCTTCATTGCTTTTATGTGAAATGTATCCCTTCTGGTAAAGTCTTGCATTAGGTATGATTTGAAATCTGTTTTTAGTTAAAATTTACATCTTTATGTCAAAAATTTCTACTGATGTCAATGTTCATCTTTTCTTTTTTTGTTTCATATTCCATTAATTTTAGTCTAATTTTCTCAGTTCTTTCTAAATATATTTTTAATGACAAAAAAATCCCCTTCATATAATTCAAAGAAGATGACTATAATTTTTTTACTGAAGTGTTCCAAAATGTCTTTTTGAATTGCAGTTAAAATGATGTATTTGACACTTCTCAGAAGATGATATACAATCAATCAACAAATATATGAAAAAATGTTCATCATCTCTAGCAATTAGAGAAATGCAAATCAAAACTATTCTTAAGATTTCAATTCATTCCAGTCAGAATGGCAGCTATTATGAAGACAAACAACCATAAGTGTTGGCGATGTGAAGGAAATCTGATGTGAAGGATGTGGGGGAAAAGGTACACTCATCCACTGCTGTTGGGACTACAAATTGGTGCAGCCAATATGGAAAGCGGTATGGAGATTCCTTGGAAAATTGGGAATGAAACCATCATTTGACCAGCTATCTCTCTCCTTGGGAGACTTAAAATCAGCATACTATAGTGACGCAGCCACATCAATGTTTATAGCAGCTCAATTCACAATGGCTAAACTATGGAACCAACCAAGGTGCCCCTCAATAGATGAATGGATAAAGAAGATGTGGTATATATACACAATGAAAATATTTTATTTAGAGACAGGGTCTTGCTGAGTTGCTTAGGTCCTCACTAAATTTAGCTAAGGCTAGCTAGATAGGTCTGGGTTTCACTGTTGAAGTGTTGTTTGCATCATAAGCAAATTACTAATTTCTCTGAGTCTCAATTTCTTGATCTATAAAATATAAGAATTGTACCTTGCTGAGTTAACAGAATTTTTAAATTTCATATTTCATTCAAATATTTTGTCATTTTAATTTCTCCCAATAATATACTGAAAATATTGACAAAAGATTACTCAAGAGAGGCTTATCTAAATCATTTATTTATAACATGATTTTATTATTTGAGTGATAAACATGATTGGAATGCAATAGGATTAAATGGGTAAGG
Source organism: Ictidomys tridecemlineatus (assembly GCF_052094955.1). Taxonomy (NCBI): domain Eukaryota; kingdom Metazoa; phylum Chordata; class Mammalia; order Rodentia; family Sciuridae; genus Ictidomys; species Ictidomys tridecemlineatus. The sequence goes on from NC_135483.1 coordinate 143,936,279, forward strand.
TGTTTGTCTCAGGCACAAAATATAAGGGGGTATTTTAAAAATGAGTAATCAACATGAATCACATTTTAATTCAATATTTTTAATCAATGCTAAAAAAATCTATGAAACAAAATGTCGAAGTTTTAAATAAAAACAGAATCAGTATTACTGATTTTTCCTTTTGCCTCAGAATTCAATATGGGGAATTTCCTGAACTTGAAATTGATGTCAGAAGTTTTGGGTGAACTTGACATTCTCAAGGACTATGAACTCATATTGACCGCATGGTTGAATTCCTTCTCCAAACCTCACAATTTAATTAGCATGCATCAACCTATTTAAGTTCAGAAAACAAGTTTCATTTTGGTACTGGTGAGCAAAACTTGCTGGGAGAATTTGGAATAATTTTTTTCTATAATTATTTTGGAAAAAACATAAATTATTATTTTAATTTGTTCTTACAAATTCCATCTTCAACACCTCCAATACTAATATTCCTAGCATAGAAGTTGGTTCTACATAACAGATCAATATAAACAAATTTTATTTAATTAATATAAGCAAATTGTATTTAATTGATAGAAGCAAATTTTGTAATATTAAAAATAGCTTCTTCTTTTGTGTTATGGGCCAGGCTATATGGGCAAACAGACTCCATTTTACCCTGAGACTCATATAAGAAATGCTTCTCCCAGGGCTGGGATTGTGGCTCAGAGGTAGAGCACTTACACACAAAGCCCTGGGTTTGATTTTCAGCACCACATAAAAAAAAAAAAAATTTAAAATAAATAAATAAATAAATAAGAACTGCTTCTCCCATGGGAACACTCCATCTCTGTACCTATCAATAGTTGCTTACATAGCATGTTTGGCAACACAAAATGGCAATTTTTATACAATGTAAAATTTTTCTCTCTTTGGTTCCCATTTTTCTTAGGCAATGTACCCTGTCAGAGATTGATTGTCTAGACGTTAGTAACCATTCTTTAACTGGTACTCAACTAGGATCATTTTGCCCCACTTTCCTTCTCCTTGCTTGCTGCTATGTCAACCTGGAAAGTCCCGTGGGAAATATCAATGTACCCATTGCATTTTTTCACTAATTGCTCAGTTCAGGTCTGTACCCCTGCTTGCTTGCAGCTATGTCAAATACCAGCCTGGCATGATAGTACACACTTTTAATCTCACTGCTTGGGAGGATGAGGCAATTTAAATCCAGCCTCAGCAACTAAGGTAAACTGTCTCAAAATAAATAAATAAATATATAAAATGACTAGGGGGTGTAACTTAATTATATAGTGCCTTATGTTCAATTCCCAGAGCCACCAAACAAGAAGGAAGAGGAGAAGAAGAAAGAAAAATAGAAAGAAGAAAAGAACACCAGGACTGGGAGTATAGCTGTAGTACTTACCTACTATACAGGAGACCCTGGGTTTGATCCCCAGCACTAAGGAAAAAGAAAAATTTCTAGACCTCATAAATAAATTGAGCAAAGTATCAGGATATAAAATTAACACCCATAAATCAATTACATTCCTATCACCAATGATGAATCAGCCAGAAGAGAAATTAGGAAAACTATCCTATTCACAATAGCCTAAAAACAAACAAACAAACAAACTGGGAATCAATCTAACAAAAGAAGTGAAAGACTTCTACAATGTAAACTACAGAACACTAAAAAAAGAAACTGAAGAAGCCTTAGAATATCTTCAATATTCTTCGAAAGGCAGAATTAATATTGTCAAAATAGCCATACTAGCCATACTACCAAAAGTGCTATACATATTTAATGCAATTCCAATTATAGAAATGGAAAAAGCAATCATAAAATTCTTTTGAAAATATAAGAGGCCCAGAATAGCCAAAGCAATACTTAGTGAGAAAATGTGACGCAGAAGGCATCACAATAATAGACATTAAATTATACTACAAAGCTATAGTAACAAACACAGCATGGTATTGGCACCAAAAGAGACATGAAGACTAGTGGAACAGAATAGAAGACACAGCGAAAAACCCACATAAATATGGTTATCTCACACTAGACAAAGCCACCATAAACATACATGGGAGAAAAGATAGACTCTTCAACCAGTGGTGCTGGAAAAACTGGAAATCCAGATATAGCAGGATGAAATTTAACCTTGATTTCTCACCCTGCCCAAGACTCAACTTAAGTAGGATCATTTTGACCCACTTCATTAAACCAGAAACTCTGCACCTACTAGAGGAAAACGTAGGCCCAACACTTCATCATATTGGCTTAGGAACCAACTTCCTCAACAGGACTCCTGAAGCTCAAATGTACAATGAAGAATCAATAAATGGGATGGATTCAACTAAAAAGCTTCTTCACTGCAAAGGAAACAATCAAGAGTGCAAAGAGAGAGCCTACAGAATGTGGGAGAAAAATCTTTGCCACCTCACCTCAGATAGAGCATTAATCTCCAGGATATACAAAGAACTCTAAAAACTTAACACAAAACAATTTTTTTTAAAACCCAATCAATAAATGGGCAAAGGAACTGAACAGACACTTCACATAAAAAAATACAGTTGATCAACAAACATGAAGAAAAGTTCAACATCTCTAGCAATTAGAGACATGCAAATTTAAACTACACTGAGCTTCCATCTCACTCCTGTCAGAATGGTGACAGAAGAAAACAAGTAACAATAAATGTTGGGGAGAATGTGGGAAAAGAGCACACTCATACATTGCTGGTGAGACTGCAAATTGGTGCAACCACTATGGAAAACAGTTTGTAGATTCCTTAGAAAACTTGGAATCGAACCACCATTTGACCTAGTTATCTCATTCCTTGGTGGGACACAAGAATCACCTGTGCAGCCACATCAATGTTTATAGCAGGTCAATTCACAGTAGCTACACTATGAAACCAACCTAGGTGCACTTCAACATATGAATGGATAAATAATATGTGATATATAGCATAATGGAATATTCCCCAGCCACAAAAAGGAATGACTTTATTTTCCAGAAAATGAATGGATATAGAGAATATTATGCTAAGCAAAATAAGCCAATTAAAAAAAAAAAAAAAAGTTGAATGTTCTCTCTGATATGTGGATGCTAACATGCAACCAGAGGGATAGAAGAAGAATAGAAGTTCAGTAGATTAGACAAAGAGGAATGAAGGCAAAGGAGGGGAGACAGGAATAGAAAGGAGAGTGGAATGATTCTGACGTAACTTTTATATATGTATCTCACAGTGAATCATAACCACAAGACTGAGATCCTAATTAGAATAAGATGTACTTCATGTTTATATAAATAAGTCAAATTATACTCTACTGTCATGTATAACTAAAAAGAACAAAATATACATATATATAAAATTTATCTATAATGTATATCATATGTAAATGTGCATACCAGATTTAAACATGCATAACACATGCTATTTTAGTAATTGAAATAACAAATTCTTAAATTTTTTAAGAATTAGTTTTTTCCACTTCTGTCCTCCTGGATAAAAGAGTATAGTATTCCTAGCTTCAAAGACCTCCACTTTAAAATAAAAGATAAGGATTAATGTTTTTAGATGTGTTTTCATATTTTAAATATCAATTATAACCCATACAGAAAATGTTAGCTGAGTCTACTTTGGAATTCTTAATTTTACACCCTAAAATTGAAGATAGTTTTACATTAAATGTAAATAAATCCTCAAAGAATAAAAGTTGGTGCTGTCCATCATATTTCTTTTTAAATTTTTTGGTTTATTTTGTGAGTGGGTAATACATGCATATGATACAAATTTAAAAGTCCAAAACTACATGCACAATGAAAATTAAATCCCTCTTCCACCCCTTACTCAACAGACACTTCTCAAAAGAAGATATACATTCGATCAACAAATATTTGAAAAAATGTTCAACATCTCTAGTAAGTAGAAAAATGCAAATCAAAATTACTCTAAGATTTCATCTCATGCCAGTAAGAATGGCAGTTATCAAGAATACAAACAACAATAAGTGTTGAGGAGGATGTGGGGGGAAAGGCACACTAATACATTGCTGGTAAGACTACAAATTGGGGCAACTACTCTAAAAAGCAGTATGGAGATTCCTTAGAAAACTTGAAATGGAACCCTGCTTTGATCCAGCTATCCCACTCCTATACCCAAAGGACTTAAAATAAGCCTACTGTAGTAAAACAGCCACATCAATGTTTATAGCAGCTCAATTTACAATATCTAAACTGTGGAAGCAACCTAGATGCCCTTCAACAGATGAATAGATAAAGAAACTGTGATATACATACATACAGATAGATAGATAGATAAATAGATAGATAGATAGATAGATAGAAACACACACTGGAATATTACACAGCATTAAAAGAAAATAAAATTATGGCATTTGTAGGTAAATGGAATTGGAGAATATCATGCTAAACGAAGTAAGTCAATCCCAAAAAAACCAAAGGCCGAACATTTTCTCTGATAAGTGGATGCTGATCCATAATGGGGGGTGGGGGATTAATGGGACAAATGGAAGAACTTTGGTTGGGCAAAAGGGAGTGGGAGGGCATGGGGGCAGGAAAGATGTTGGAATAAGATGGATATCATTACCATGGATACTTGTATGACTGCACATATGGTGCGATGCTACATTGTGTACAACCAGAGAAATGGAAATGGAAAGTTGTGCTGCAATTGTGTACAGTGAATCAAAATGCATTCTGCTGTCATATATACCTAATTAAAATTAATTAATAGTAAAAACAGATAAGATATAAAATATATATTGCATACATAAAATATATATAAAAAGCTCTTTCTCTCTCTCTTTCGCTAGAGAGAGAGAGAGAGAGAGTGTGTGCTTTTTATCTCTCCCAATCCTGTGGTACTAGGGATCAAACCCAGGGCCTCTCACATACTAAGTAAGCACTCTACTACTAAGCCACATCCCATCCCTTTTATTTTTTAAGACAAAAAAAAAGTTGATTTTGTGCACTATTCTGCACATATTAAGAATTTTTACACATTCTTTTTAGTGAATGTATTACATTTGATTGAAAGTACATAGCCTTTTTTTTTAACTAGTCTCCTGTTGATGGACACTTAGGTTATTTCTGGTCTTTTACTATTACAAACCACACAGCAGTTTGTGACCTTGTGCAAAGAATGCCATTTCTTTGTGTGTCAGTATACATTTGTACCAAAGAATTGCTAGAAGTAAAATTGCTGCGTAAAATGATATATGCAATTATAATTTTAGTGGGTATTGGCAAATTGCCCTCCACAGAATTAGTACTAAATACATGCCCATCAAAAAGGTGTCTCTTTCCCCACCCTGGATAACACAGTGTCTGATGAGTTGTTGTTTTGTTTTTGTTTTGTTTTTTAATAAGATGATAGTTTTTTTTAAAAAAAGGATGCATCATTTTAATTTGTGTTTTTAAAATTATAAATGAGATTGAACATCACTTTGTGTGTTTAAAAGAGCAATATTTAGTTTCAAGCTTCATTCCTTCAAGAATAGTCAATGATTTCCTTCTAAATTTGGCTAGATTTTCCCCCCTCAATATATAAAAGCTTCCTACTGAGTTGTAACTTTATAGAACATGCTTTTAAAACAAATAAATAAAATGGTAGGTCGGCTTAAAGTGCAAAAGATGTTTTTTTCCACCAATTCTGGAAGAATTCAAAATTTCATCTTTAGTTTATAACAAACATTTAAAGTTTCACTAAATTAATTTTTATTAATAAAGTTGGAAATCTCCAAAATATATAAATCCTCATATTTGTTTGGCTCAATACTAATCAAGAAAATGTTTACCTTCTAGTACAGTGGTACAAGCCTGTAATCCCAGTGGCTGGGAAGGCTGAAGCAAGAAGATTCCAAGTTCAAAGCCAGCTTCAATGATTTAGCAAGACCCTGTCACACACACACACACACACACACACACAAAAAAAAAAAAAAAAAAAAAAAAAAAGGACTGGGAATGTGGCTCAGTGTATAAGCATCCCTAGGTTCAAAAAAGTTAAGACTTGGGAATTCATTCTTATAATGAAGTTTTGTCTTTAGGGACCTTCTAACATGATTATTAGTGAGTAAAGTAAAAACAATATAAAAAGTAATGCAATATCCATAAATGACATTATTATGTTGTTGCTAGTATTGCAACACCAATGTAAATAAGACTTTCTTTTTCTTTTCTTTCTTTTTTTTTTTTTTTTTTTTTTTGGTACCGGGGATTGAACCCAGGGGCTCTTTACTACTGAGCTACATCCCCAGTCATTTCTGTTTTTTATTATGAGACAAGGTCTTGTTAAATTGCTGAAGCAATTTGTTTGTTTTATGGGATTTTTGTTGTTGTTGTTCTGTGAAATTTCACTGTCAACATGGTCACTATTTTTCCATTGATATAGAAGTTAACCTTCTAAATAAAACATAGCACTTGAAATATACCAAAAGTCTTAGGAATTTTCCAATTTTATTGATTGTGTGGAAATTATTTAGAGGTATCTTAGAGGTAAAAAATAGACTTTTTAACATCATTATTTTGGATGGTTAGTCTTTTTTCTTCCCACTCCCCAACTCAGCAGCCCTACCCAGAGAAATGACTTTCTCAAGTAACAGATAAGACATGCCAATTAATCAGTCACACTGGTCAATGCAGTGAAAGATGTGCTCACCAGATGCCTGAATGTTCTGTATAGTGACACAGACTCCTAGAATTGAAAGAGAGCTAGCTCAAGGAGTCATTTAATCCAGACTTCTCTCTTCCTGCAAGGCTCTGCCTAAAATGTCTAAGACAGATGGTTTGTCCTTAAAATTCACCAGGGACAGTGATTCAACAATATTACTCTGGAGCCTTTTCTAATGTTTAATCACTATTACTGTCAGGTCAGTTTAAACTCTTTCCTGCTAGTTTTTCCTCTGCAGACATGGAAAAGAGTTGTTCAGCAACCTATCTTTATAATCACCTTTCCGATACACAAAGACAGTTACCACAGTATCTTTCAGCCTTATTTTTTCAGAGTCCATAATTTATTTTCTCTCTATTTTTAATATATCAATATTTTATCTCATTATTTATTTGGATTATTTTTCATGTAAGTTTTTCCATCTTTACATCACTCCTAACATGGAAGTATAGTAAGTTTTTTAATTGTAATGTATTTTATTTTCATTATTGTAGAGGATGTAATGTATTTTATTTTCATTATTGTAGAGGAAGTTTGAAACGTAGAATTTTTTTTTTCAGTGCTGGGGATTGAACCATGACTTCAAGCATGCCAAGGCAAATATTCTACTACTGAAATATACCCCTGCCCTATACTTTCATTTATTAACTAAATAATTTCATATTTGCTGCCAACAACAACAAAAATCTCCTACTCTCAAATAATGTATATATTCTAGTAGAAGAAATAAAAATAAAGTATAAAAATGGATTTATGATATCAAATAATGTTATGATAAAAATAAAGCATCTTGTATTAATTAGAAAAAAATAGCCTGCTATGATAATGAGACACAAAAATAATTCAGTGCTTACAAAAAAAATGTGTCTACTTTATCTAATTGTCCGAGGTGAATGTCCTGGATCATCATGAAGCTCTCTTCCATGAAACCATTTGGGGACCCCAGTCCTTCTATCGTGTTGCATCACTATCCTAAGTTCATTTTCATTATTTCTCTAAGATAAGCTGAGTCAACCTGAGTTCCAGCCAGCAAGGAGGAGAAAGACAGTATGGATGAGGCTACTGTGCATTACAATTGGTATCATATTTTGTCTTATCAAATTAAGTTCTCATAAAAGTATATCTTCTAACTGAATCTTTTAAGATAAAGAAGTAGAGTTAAATGAATGCAGTGAGTGGGCAATAAAAGTGCTTAGTCAAACTCTGTACCACATAGAACCCAACAGACAGAACACTTTAGAATACAGTACAGTATGGATTCTGAAGTAATGAAGACCCTGCACAGTGCATCCTCCTGAGGGTCAATATATCACACACATCCGTTTTGTATATATATATTTGTGTCAATATATCACACACATCAGGTGCTGTCTTCAGAAACATAATAAAATCTGGGGGCAGGAGATGGAAAAGGGAGGATAAAACTGTGGAAGGAGCAATTGGCAAAATTAGCCAATTAAATTTTGAATTTCCTATGATTCTCTTCAATGATCCTAACTAAATTAGCCAGAAACTTAGGTTTCACAGCCTATTGTTTGAGACAGGTTCTCACCACATGCCTCGGCTGGCCTCAAAGTTGATCCTCCTGCCTTAGGCTCCCCAGTAGCTGGGACTATAGGCATATGCCATCACACCTAGCTGTTTCACAGTATTTTTATAGTAATATTAAAATATGTAAATACTAGATTTATTTGTATGTTGCAGAATTACAAGTTTTTATATGAGTAATTAACTCAGTAAGATAGAATTTTAAAGATAGGTATGTTTTCTTTGCTGTGAAAAAATACCTGATAAGAACAACTTAGAGGAGAAAATATTTATTTTGACTCCTGGTGTTAGAGGTTTCGGTTCATGTGGACTGTTTCCCTTGCTTTTGGACTGATGAGAGGCAGAACATCATGGCAGCAGAGGAAAACTTCTCCATTCAAGGCAAAGAGCAGAGAAGGGATATGGGCTAGAGAGAAGACAAACCCTTCTAGGGCATGACGCACTTCATCCAAGCAGGTCCCACTTCCTAGTAGTCTATTAAGCTATAAGTGATGTCATAGCCCTCAGGATCCAATTATTGCCTAAAAGCCCCACATCTGGACCTTGATGTATCAAGGACCATGCTTTCAAAAGAAACTTTGGAAGACATTCCAGATCCAAACCATAAAAATAGCTTTCTAATTTAAAATATCACCTTTAATTAATACAAAAATCAGAAACACAGATGCTACTTAAAGTAAAATTAACTTGCACTGAAATTACAGCACACTTACATTCTCAGAGATCTGAAGATGTCTTTATGATTCCAATCATAGTTATAATTATACATTTATTTTTGTGATCATTTGATTAATATCTGTCTCCCTTTCTAAACTATAAATCTATGAATACTATTCTTGATCATCATTGTAAATCCCCAGCACTAAATACACTGTCTGACACAAAATAGGCATTCAAAAAAACTATCTGTTGACTGAAAAAAAGTAATAAACATATAAATACAGGAAATTTTATACTAATTTTTCACTATTTGGTACAAGTATTATTACTTTGTATTCTATAAATTATAGAAAATTGATAATACAAATTGCTCTTGTCTCTAGAAATACAAGTAAATTGTATCCAGTAAAATGCAATTGATTATTGCTATATGCATAGATCAATTCTGCATCTATTTACAAATGTATTTGCATCTATTTTCAGTATTCCTTATTGCCTACATGTATGTGGTTCTTTGAATTAGTTGTAACATTTTACTGGTTCACAAGTTAATTATTCCTTAAAGTATTTGGTATGTGTTTATGCTTATATGAGAGTCTTATTTTTCTCTTTTAGAAAATAACCTTCCACAGCTTAACAATCCCTTCATAACACATGAAATCTTGCTAGTTGTAGTGCCCCAAAATACCTAAATAGAGTACTATATGAAGAGTATTGTGCTCTGCCTGAACATAGTAAACAACAACTTGTTGATGGAGTCTGGACTATGAAACCCAAGGGTGAAAACTGGGTATCTTCATAACACTTCTACAAAGAATTTTATTAGTCAAGCTGTAAAGATATTAGTAAAGAGATTATTCATGTGTATTTTGCTTTTTACCATTATGGTTAGTTCATGCAATCACAAAGTATTAGCACTATGCAGTGCCAGTGGGATCCTGCCTCAGCTCTCTAGGATTTGCATATAAGGGAAATATTTCATCCAGACCACCCATGCAAAGATTTCAGAATATATCAGTTTCCAGTTAAATTCATTCTTTCATTTTTCTGTTTCCTTTTTTGTTGTTGTTGTTAATCTGTTTCACTTTTCATACTTTATCTCTGAAGTAGAATTACTTAAAGCTAGAAAAATAGATAATTCAAGTACTGAAATTTCAATTCCCTACATGTTTCAAGGAGTGCAAAGGTTATAGTTACTAAAATTATTTAGAATTCTTTTTTCACACAAATGCCAAGAACTGTATCTGCTAATAAGTTTTGCGCAGCTTGGAAATCAAACTCAAGCACATAGTATGAGAATGCCAGATATAAGACAATAAATATTTTTGGCATAGTTTCAAAGCTACATAATGCCAGACATAGACATGTAAAAGTAATGGCAAGAACTACAAAGATTATAAAAGGAATAAAGTCACAGTTCGTAATTCATATGATTATGTTCAATAGCAAACCTAGACAGCTATTCACATAATAAGATCCACATGTAAAAGCATCAGCATATTTTATTCTGAAAAAGATAACAAATATTAAAATGGATTTTAAAGTAAAATTTTGTTGAGAGCTTGTAATGTATTTTTGCAAGCTGAAGGAAAGTAACTCAAATTGTTTTGTTTTGTTTTGTTTGCTTGCTTTCTATTTAGATACCCAATTTCTGCTTCCCTGTGTGTCACACAAAAATAAATTAAGTAAAAGATAAAAGATGTGATCTTAATCTGTATGTTAAGATTGGATTTAAGAGGGAAGCATCATTCCCGCAAAATAAAATAAATTGTTCATTGTGTTTAGAGAAAGGATAAGGAAAATGTACTTGACAGATGTTCAAACCCTGATTTGACTACTGGGTACAGATTATGGGGCTCAAAGCCAAAGTGAATAAAATAGTCCAAAGCAATTCCATTCCATCCTCTACTATAAGGTGAATACATAAGGCTGGTTTTTTAAGGGCAGGAATTCTAGCACTATTCTGTGGTACTTGCAATGTTTTATTTTAGACCCAAGAAAATCAAACTAAATTAAGTTTGTGATGGGTTTGATTTCCAGAGATAAAAGAAACACACTTTTGTGTTTTCCATCTGCTTAATTTATGGATTGGAAATGGTCAACCATCAGGGTGGGCTAATGAAAAGGATGACTGAGGGGGAAAGCTAGTGGGAAAAAAAAAGAACGGAAGAAACTGTAGAATCTGAGATGAACTGTCAGTCCCTCAGGCAAGATAAACCAGAATACCATAGGGCCACTAACAGCAAGCTTCAGTTCTATTCTCAGTCACAGGCAATATGATGAATTGAGGGAATTGAAGTTAATTCTTTGAAAAAGAAATTTTACCAGGATAGAAAATAATAATCCAGAGGTGAATTAAAATAGATTTTAAGATTTCATTTTTATACAATAAAATATGATGGCCAGTGAAAAATTATAATGTAGGATAACTTGCATATCATCTCTTACCTATCCACTATTAGAAAAGAAAAATAATAATGCTTTACAAACACTTATTTTGCTTAATTCCAAGTTTTTGCATTAATTTTTTAAATAGCCCTCTAGTAAAGCATGTATATATGTGTTGACTCCAAGTTTAACACACTGGCAGCAAGACACACTTTTTCCTATATGAGGGTGAAAATGTTAGCAAAAGACACTTTCCCATTGAGTTCTATTCCCATTTACACATGGATCTCTTTAATGGATGTTGAGTCTTGATTTAGAACTTTTAATAGGCCCATTTAAAATTTTGCAAATCTCTACCTTTGAAATAAAAAAAAAAATACAGTGATCCACCCATCTGCAGACAATTAAGACCAGCAGTCAAGTATAAAAGGGTGGAGAACTTTTAATGGGTGTTTATAGATTGGAAGCACCGGCCTCCTTTTAAATGAAAGAAGCCTAAGAAGAAATAGTATGTGTTAAGGATAACCATGAAATTCATTTAACCCCCCAAGCAGAAGATCTGTTATCAAAGATTTGGCAGGATTCTATACCTTCCAATTTAAGATTCACAGCTAAAGTACTTAGCAAAAGTACTTAGAAAAGAAATGTCTTATTTAGAAGTGTTTTGAGTATAATTTCTTAGCCACTTTAAGGTCAAAACACAAGCCAGCAGGAAGACCAACAGTAAGGTATGTGATATAAAAACAAATATTTCCATAAAATCTTTGCCCTAGCAAAAAGAGAAATTCTTAGTGGGTTCAAGGTGGGAATTTAGGGAATAGTATTTTTTTACAGGAAATACTGTTTAGGCGTTTTATATAGAGGGTTCTGCATTTGTGAAGGGATAATTTGCTCTAAAATATGTGGGCAACCAGCCTAAATTCTCTAATTGAGTAGTTTGCTCATAACCCGAGGCCATTAGGTGAATGTAAACTGTTACGGGCTTAGTAAGAAAATAGTCCCATTAGGATTTTTGTATTTGTATGTGGTTGTGGGTTAAGAGTAACTGTTTCCAAAATCATGGATTAATGAAAAGCTCTTTTTTTCAGAGTTTGCAAATACCAGCTTTGAAATGCTCAAACTCAAATTAAGCCAAGGATTTTTTTTCATATTTTTAACTAGTAAAAAAAAATTTTATGAGATCAAGTCTCAACTATAAGATCCATTGTCAGTTATCTAAGGAAAATTAGAGATATTTAATTGACTACTTATTAATAATAATAAAGGAAAAGCCATATTTCTTTAATACTGTCATTCAAATGCTTTGCTCATATCCTAAAATTCCCTATAGGAGCAACTGCCAAGGACTTTGATATGCAAAAATGGGTATGACTTTTACAACATAAAGATTCATGCAGAAATTCAAAAAATGCTGTGTACATGTATTTCATTTGGCAAAAGCTCAGATGCCACACATGCTGTATACATGCTCGTGTTTCTGTAAAGGAGAAGACAACTTTATGTGCTGCTACTTGCCTTCAGTCTTGGACTCCTCTCTTATAGTGGATCTCTACAGTTCAACCGTCTACTTCCTTTCCTGTTCCTGCTTCCTGCTAACTCATCACTTTGTGCTTTTTATTAAGTATGGCACATGTGCACATTCCAGAACAGGACAAGGAAGGAGTACAAAATAGACCACATAATATTCCTTAAAATCAATAACTGTTCCTGGGATGTGGCTCAATGGTTAGTGTCCTGGGTTCAAGCCCCAGTACTCTCCCCCCACACTCCTGTTTAAAAATTAATTAATATTATATATATAAATTAATTAATAATAAATAAATAAAATAAATGTTAACATAGAATAAATTCAGCCAAGGAAAGAAAATATATGACCAAACAGATCATGTAACTCTAATACACATAATACAAATTGAAGTAATAAGAGTGTCTTTTTTAATTTTTTTTAAACTTTATTTATTTTTATGTGGTGCTGAGGATGGAACCCAGCGCCACACCCATGCTAGACAAGCACTTTACCACGGAGCCACAACTGCAGCCTCCTTGGGTATCTTTTTTAATGTCTCTATTTCACTCTTGGGAATTGGCTCTAACATTTGCAAGATCATGGATGCAAGTATTATAGCAAATCTTTTAAATATTAAAGTATACAGATCTGGGGGATGTAGCTCAGCAGTAGAGTAATTTGCCTAGCATGGTGGGGCCTTGGATTCAAGCCCTAGCATGACCAAAAGAAGAAAAAGTTGAAGTACACAAGAACTTTTGTGTGTGTGTGTGGGATTACTAACACAGTTTTCTAATATCTCAGGATTGGAGTTGTCATTTGGAATAAGTTCTGAAATCTGGTTACAAGTTGAAAAATATGATTTTATTTAAGAGGGAAATGACAAAATTGGAAAATTATAGCATTATGTTTTAATTTTATCAATAAAATTTAAGCCAAAAAGTTTGCAAACTGTTCTCATATAGATGACTCCATGTTATATCATTTAAATTATATAAATATAACATATATCTTAAAAATGCAATACTCTTTCTCAACAGGAATTGTGATGAGAAATTAGCCAGATTTTTTTGGGGGGGGGTTCCAAAATACTTTTTAAAAATTTTAATTAGGTATATATGACAGCAGAATGCATTTTGATTCATTTTACACCAGAACTTTCGATGACAACTAAATTAAAAAAGAAAAGTCACAGCCAAGTGCAGTGGTGCATGCCTGTAATCCCATCTACTCAGAAGGCTGAGGCAGGAGGTTCCAAATTCAAGGTCAGCCTCCTCAACTTAATGAGACCTATGTCAAAGAACTGGGAACTTAGCAGTAAAGCACCCCTGGGTTCAATCCCTAGTAATAAACAAAAATGCACAATTTAGAACCAATACCAATCTCCTACACACCTGGGACAGTGCTAGGTATTTTCATCAGCTGTTTAACTCTTCTCTCTGCAGGATTTTTTGTTTGTTTGTTTTAAATGTCTTATTTCAAAATACTATAACAATATCCTTAATAGATATTTGCCTAATAATTTTGTTAAAATTTCAGAATAATGTAATATGGAACTCTATAAAAACAAGAAATTTAAAAAATAAGATACCAAAACCCCCAGAATTCTTCTTAAATGACTTGTAAGAAGTAAAGGATTAAATTCATATATGTAAGGAGTATGTGAAGAAAGAAGAGGTTATAATACAGCCTTGCTCTACCATGAAGTTAAATCTAAACTCTATCCTTATGGATTCAACCCCTAGAAACACAAAATAAACAAACTCTATACCTTAAATGAAAGTACAAAATATTTTTAGAAATGTTTTAAACCTTCCTTAAAATATAGTAAAGAAAATGTATTTATTCTTTCTTTAGTTGAGGTTGAAGTTAAAATACTTGAATAATAAATTTTGGAAAGGTCAAGAGATGAAATTTGTAAAAACGATTGATAAAGCAAATTCATCTTGACTCTGATAACAACCAAATAGAGAAAAAGAAATATCATCAAAATTCTTCTCTTAATTTCTCATTTTCAAAAATAATAAAATAGGGAGTAAAGATAGTAATTCATCAGATTTTTTCGTAGACCAACTTACCAACATCTTTAATATCAGGCATAACTATGAATTGTGTTAAGAGGAAAATGAAAACAAATGTTTCCCTGGAGAACAATCACACTTGAAGTGACCAAAAACACAGTAAAATTCTAATGATAAAATTTTTAAATCCAGGGAGGGTGAGGAGGGGAAGAATAGAAGTCTATTGGATTAGAAGGGAACAAAAGGAAGAGAGGGGGAGGGGAATAGGGAGGACTGTAGAGTTATTCAGACATAAATTTCCTAGCCTCATATTTGAATACAAGAGCAGGGTTACCCTACATCATGTACAACCACGGGAATAGGATTCTAATCAGAATATGTGTGTATGTATAAAATGTCAAAATACATTCATTCTATTGTAATGTATATCTTAAAACATAAAATTTAAAAATTCTTTGAAACTCTAAAAAATATTTAAAATCCATAAGTATAAACATAAAACTAGAAACTGGCAAAAAGAACTTCAAAAGAACCCGACTGAACTCTCAGAAGAGCTACAGAAAGATTTTTCAAAGGATAAATATCCTATCTCTTTATGTTCACTCTTGTACATATGATACCTTTAGTAAATACTTCTTAGCTAAGTGAGAAAGATCATGATGCAATATCATGTGAGAAAGGAAGTATCTTAAGTACATATTTGTTCCTTCAACTTTACTGAAATGTGATTTAAAATAGTTTCTAGTAGATAGCTGTTGAATTTGGGGGTAGGAGTGTTTTCACTATAGAATTAGCTCTTTGGGTGTTTGAAATTTTCTAAAATGTTTAAAAAAAAAACAGAGAGAAATCCTTAAGGTGTATGTAGTATATAAACTGGCACTTGCAAAGTTCATATTTAGTAATCAAAACTTGGAGAATTATTGCAAAAAATCTTCTCTGGGAAAGATTTATTGAGGGGTGGGATAATAATGTGGCATCTGCTCTGACTCATGATAATAAAATAAGAAGGTAGAGTGAGGCAGAAAGGGAAGCCAGAGGGAGGGGCATGGCAGCATTTTAAGCATGGTGGGTATTTTAATGTTACAAGACTTTGTTTTTCCGATGCTTCACCACCTCATTAACCTGTGTGTCATTCTGAAGTATTTTGCCATGCTCTGATGATTAGAGACTCGCTTGCTAACAACACAACATTTTAAATGCAAGCACTTCCCTGGAGTCATGGTGAATTAATTTTCAATTAGTTTTCATTAATGAACTTCATTTTTATGGACCTAATTGCTGTCCCAGCTTCAGGAAATTCAGCAAGTACTTTGGTGAAGTATGGGGTAGGGGACTGTCAAAACTATTCTGGGCCATTATCAGAAGACCTTACTTCAATCATTGTCCACACCAGAGATTCTGTCTGAATTATAAATCAAACACCCACCCATAGAACCCATACATCTTTTCTGTGGGTCTTGAGAGGCATGTTTTATTGCTAGCTGAATCTGGTGGTTATCTTAAGAGAAAAGATGATATTTAAGCAGAGAAAAAAAAAAAAAGCTACTGGAAGTTCCAGAGAAATTGACAAGGAAAAGGAGTTGTTTTCTCTTCTAGGGGAAAAAAGACCAAGGATGCCCCTGATGGTCTTACTGACATTATTGTGTCTGTATTTTCAGTGAGCGAATGAAATTCCAACAACCAGGTTACTTTGACTTCTTTCTTCAGCAAGAAGAGTGGATACCACACGTTTCAGAATCTTCTTGTTCCCATAGACAAACTAACATCACTTTCTTCTAGAAGCATCACTGTTAAATCTGAGTAGGCTATCACTATACCTAGGGAAATATTGAGTAGTAATTATATATTATTTAATATTATCTCCTCCAATTGTTAATATTTTAAAAATCTGTCTGCCATGTAGAAATTCTGAATTGTTTCCATGCAGGACTAATGTTAAATTTCTTCCTACTTCACTAGTTGTAAGTCACCAAGAATTAATATCACAGAAAACAACTTTGCTATTTTACAAGCATAATACCTATAAATAAGACAAAGAATAAAAAAGATAACATTTGTATCTGGTAGAGTCCCATTCACAGTTCGACAGCTGCAGAGAGCCTATCACTCTTTCTATGCCCTGGTTACCTGTAGTGTAAAAAGCTTTAGTCTATATTTTCTAGATTCAAAAAATGAATCTACAATAGTTTGAAAATAATCATAGATAAGTCTAATACATAAAGACAAACTATGTAGTAAAACCATTCTTCTTAGGGTGCTGATTAAGGACTAATAGCCTGAATAACAACTTACATAACCCACAAATAAACACTCTGATGACTTCCTAGGAAGCCAATTTGACACTCTGGGCCATAAGACATGACAATAAGGTGTTTGCACTCTATTTTCACTTTTAAAACTCTATATCAGAGGCCTAGGAAATAAACACTACCCCCACAGTCTGAGACTTCACCTTTATAGATGATTTTTTTTTCTTTTTACTTTTTAAATTCAAATTTATGTTTTAACTGATACATAAAATTATAAGAATTATAAACACTTATGAAGTACCATAGGGTATTTTGATATGTCTATCTTGTGTAATGTTTAAATCAGGGTAATACATATCTTCTCAAATATTTAACATTTCTTTATGGTGAAAACTTTCAAAATCCTTTCTTCTATAACACGTTGTTGTTATAGTCACCTTACTGTGAAATAGCATGCCAGAATTTACCTTTATAAAATTAATAAACATTTTGTTCCTCGAGATTTTTCCATGAAAAACTGAGTTTGTTGATAGTTTAGTCCTGTTGATCTTGCTCTTAAAGAGACACACATCTTAAAGAGTATCATAAGTTTAGAATCATATCTTGTTACTTTGACTCAAATTAAATTATATTTCTTTGTGGTGTTAATAATTCCCTTCACATAGAAATGATTATTTTGATAGTCTTCAGTTCACCTTCATGAAATGTTAATTTACTCTATTAAAAAAAAACACCCTTAAAGATAGGGTCCTGCCCTGTAGAGAATATGAAGTAGTTAAGATGACAAAAGAGGAATGGAGGAATGTATGGAATTGTGGAACAGTGAAAACCAACAAATTAATAAATAGAAAATAATATAACAAATTGTTAAGTGCCCAGGGCATGTAGAATAGGGTAATTATTAGGGTAATTATGATAGCTGTAGACCTTAGCTGATGTTTTCCCTACTTCATGTACTGCCTTCATCAGAAACAGTTTTTCCATGTTGCTGATGGTTTTATTATGAAAACACACTCTGATTTTAATTATTTTTAAATGAGTGGCATATTAGCAGCATTCTTGGCATTCTGTTCTTTTCCACAAAAAAAGGGTCAGGATCTTTATTGGGATCTTATGTGATGAATTAAGGACAATGGCTACTACAAAACTCAGCAAGAAACTACAAGTGGGAAATGCTTTATTATATTATGTAAGTTATTTTTAAAATTCTGGAGCATCATTGTACATATTAGTCTGCAAAAATATAAAGTATAGAAAATAAAGCTGAATTAACAATGTACAGGAAAAACTAACCCTCAAAAAACATATGTGGCCTACTATTTAATGCAATGAATTAAGAACAGTATGTCAGAGCATTTAAAGATGTTTTTATAAACCAGATATATGAAAAATTGTGCTGTATATGTGTAATAAGAATTGTAATGCATTCCACTGTCATTTATTTTTTTAAAAAAATCAATTAAAAAATAAAGATGTTTTTATAAAATTTTTATGTGGATTGAGTGAGATAAATCATGCAAAATGTTTGCTCATGCTAAACCTCAATAAAAAAGTACACTGCTTCAATGATATATATGTACTAAACATTCAGAAGCAAGCCAGACTTACTAGGAAGATATGGGAAGTTTTCTTACAAAGTCATCTCATTGATGAAGTCAGTATAATATTTTTATCAAAAAATCTTTAATAAATTTAGAGACATAACTAAGAATTACAGGATTGCCCTTTCTTAGGCTGCCCAGCCACCAATACAAACAATTGATGTTGCTGAGTACTGTGGCACTCGCCTGTAATCCCAGCTGCTCAGAAAGCTGAGGCAGGAGAATGGCATGTTTGAAGCCAGGCTGGGCAACTCAGTGAGACCCTACCTCAAAATTAAGAGTAGAAAGGGCTGGGCATGGGCTGGGAATATAGCCCAGTTAGTAAACTGGTTGCCTTGTATGCACAAGTCCCTGGGTTCAATCCCCAGCACTACAAAAAAAAAAAAAAAAAAAATTGGGCATATAGCTTGGTAGTAGAGTACTTGCTTACCATGTACAAGGCCCTAGATTCATTCCCCCAAACAGCAAAATTTAAATAAATAAAATAAAATGTCATCATTTTCCAAATCTCAACTCCTAGTACAAAAATCAAGTATCTAAAATTATTTAGCCTTTATAATTCCACTGAATTGTTGGTTTTTCCTTTTGTCCTAAACTTAACAATAATATACATGTCCTGTATCTTCCCGTGAATAAAATATAAATGGATACATTGTGGTTTTATTATGTCAGCTTGGAAAATAAACTTCCCTGCAGCTATGCACCTGTTTTCTACGTATTCCAATATGGGAAATGTCAACTCTCTTAATAGGACCACTGTGAAACTGGTCTCTAAGTGCATTTTCCTAAATGTAAGTTTTTGGTTTTTTATTTATTACATGTTTGTACTTTTTTCAAAACATTACAGGATTTTTTTCAGGGTTCTGTAATATTAGTCATAATGTTCTCATAAAATGGATGATTACAACTTTAATCTCTTTTATATATAGTCAAATTTTAGTATAACTTAAAGTCAAATTATGTTACCAGGAAAAAGCTATAAAAGAGAATTAAATAAAATTATAATTCAACTCTGCAAGATACTTTTTAAAATAAACCATCTTACCTGTGGTAAAACTAATAGAATAATATTGCCTCTACCCTAACCTAATAAAATGCTAATCATTTGTTTTCTTTCAAAACAGTAATATATGATACAGATTTTCAAAAACTGAAAAGTTCAAAATGATGTGCTCACGTCACTCATCTTCCAATTAAATTTGACTCTTAACTTCAAAGCAAAATCCAATCATATGCATTATGAATGTGACTTCACATTGATTTACATGATAGCAAAACATACAGATAGATCAGGTAGAAACTTTTAGTTCTCATTTAATATGAGAACTATATATTAAAATTATATATTATATATTAAAATTATATATTAAAATGAATATAATTTTAGTTAATATAGTGTATTAAATCAGAATTAAATTAGTAAATAGGACATAAGTTATTGTGACTTTTAGTTTTAGAGAAAATATTTGGCCAAAGAAGGAACTACTGTACTATAATAAGACTTGAGAATTTCTGAATTATTTCACTGAAGGCATATGAAGTCAAAAGTAGAATCAAAGCCAATACCATAAGCTTCTCTTTAATAAGACCTAAATAACCAGAACTGTTAGTAGTCATAGATAATGATAACTTAGGTTCCTGTGGAAGGCCCTAAGAATCTGTACAAAGAAGGTGCCTTCTGAACGACAGAACAGTAAAATCATGTTTCATTTAGGCTATTCTTTTTTTAAATATGGAATGCTTTATGAATTTGCATGTCATCCTTGTGTGGGGGCTATGGTAATCTCTGAATCATTCCAATTTTAGTACCTATGTTGCCGAAGCAAGCACTTGATTTAGTCTTAATATTAAGATCATCATAATTCTATTTCTTTGAAATGTAACTCAGAAATAAAAGGTTCATATGTGTGGCAATTTCTTTTGTTGTTACTCAGAATGTTCAATTAATCTAGATGTTTCAATATCTTGAAATTCTTTAAAAAGTTTCTTTTAAGTTTAACAAGGAAATAAGATAGCCAGTAGAGAGGAAGAAAGATGATCTTTGCCTATCTGGTATTATAAGGAAGAATTCTGTTTGTTCTCATTCTTGAGTGTATTAATATTAATATTGGCTTAAAGTGTACCACACAATTTTATTATCATCTTTTCAACTTTTCCTAATAAACATCATATAACTAAGCATTTAGACATTGTCTTAAATTTTGATTCCATGAACATAGTATCTTCAATATGTATGTTATAAATGTATTTTAAATTGTTAAAGTATAGTTTAGATTTTTTACACAAGGAAAAGTGCTCCTTAGTAAATACAAGTAATTTGCCAAGACACCATAAACATTCATTGGTACATGTTTATGGCACTCCATTTAGTGAGTTAACAATTTAATGCCATTAATTGTTTTTTAACAGTTTTACAAATTTCTTCAGAGCTAATCCTTTCTATTTTTTCATATCTCTCAGCCAGGCATGTTGACACATGCCTATAATCCATCTTAAAACATCTCTCAGCCAGGTATGGTGGCACATGCCTATAATCCCACCTATTTGGGAGGCCACAGCAGAAAAATTGCAGGTTTAAGGCCAGTGTGGGCAACTTAAGCAAGACTCTGTCTCAAGATAAAAAAATAAATAAATAAAGGGTTAGGGATGTAGGTCATTTAATAGAGTGCCTCTGGGTTCAATCCCCACTATTGGAAACAAACAAACAAAAAAACTTCTCTCTAATCTAAAAACTTTAGAAGTCCCTATTGAAAATTTTTAAAAACTTATGTATGCTTTGCTTGGAGTTCTAAAAATATTTAATGCATCTTTAATTTTTCCATTATTAACCATTAAGTTTTTTAATATTTATATACATCAACATTAGAATATTTATTTTGACAGACACCAAAGAAAGCAAGAAAATGCTCAGTTAAGCCAGAAAGGTACTATATTATCCAATACTCAGACATCATAGGATATGTTCAGAGAACCAGTAAAACAGCACTCTGTCCTGTAAGATGACATATTGTTGGCTTCCAAAATTAACAAGAATATTTTTGCTGCCTACTGGCTTGTACCAGTCTTAACACAATTTGTGTTGCTGTTGTTTTGAAGGGCAGAGGGCAAAAGGACATAAAATACCTTATGTATTTCAATAAGTACTTGTAAGAGTTCATGATGCATTAAATACTTTTAGATGGATGATCTTAGGTAAGAAAACACTCAGAAATTGCAATTCCTCCGTTTTCTTTCCAGTTCTCTACTCCCTAACTACCTCAACCTCTTTGCTCATTTGGGATAGCTTCTCTGTTCTACTCCTCTTGGCCAATCTTTGTTTTTAAAGAGGCATTTTAAAAGTAGATTAGTGAAGATATACTCTGACTAAGTTGTACTGCTTCTCACATGGGACCCATCGGTTGGGAGTTTCCCTTGGCTTTTCACACATATAGCCGCAGCTCCATTTTGGAGACGTACAAGTGACCCTTAACACAGAGTTAATGGAGTCACTCTGCAGCTTTATAAAAATGTTCCATTAATGTCTTAGAATGTGTTCCCTATATAATAAGTATTATTCCAAAATACGGAACATTTCTAAACCATAGAAAAAAACCCCAAGGGGCTGGGGATGTGGCTCAAGCGGACGCGCGGCCCGGGTTCCATCCTCAGCACCACATACCAACAAAGATGTTGTGTCCGCCAACTAAAAAATAAATATTAAAAATTCTCTCTCTCTCTCTCCTCTCTCTCCTCTCTCACTCTCTCACTCTCTCTTAAAAACAAAAAAATGTTTTGTTTTTTTTTAAAAAAAAAAAGAAAAAAACCCAAAATCTCATTTCAAATGCCGCATAGCCAGGTCACTATGTGGCACTGGCTGTTTGCTAAATGAAATAAAAGTTTTTCAGAGTTACATAAACTCAATCTCAATGTCCATGCATATACATTCTAAATATTAATAATATTACCATCTGTGCCTTCAGTTAACAACAGTGGAGCATGGACATCTCATTCTGCAGCATCCATTGGCCATTTGTTTCACAGGACTCAAATTTCTCTTTGAGAATGTTAGATTTCTGTACAAGAGCAGTAATTCTTAGCTCCATGCCCCTTGTTTGCCCCCAAAGGGGTCAAAGGGTAGTACATACTTTGAGGTCAATTACTTTGTCTCTTTGGTTTGGAAGGACCTTAGTTATGTACTCTTCAATACACAAAAGATAAGAGTTTCCTCATCCAAGATCACATGGTGAGAGATTCCAGCCCTGTTGAGTTCCTTTTCCACGTGATGTGACTATACAAGTCACAGACTCAAGTTCACCAGGCAAAAGACTGCTGGAATATTGCCAGTTGCCTTTAGCTGACTTTCTCTTCTGGAAGCCAGGGGGAAACTTAGACATGGCATGTTTAAGAACATGGCACAGGTTAGAAAGCCTGGATTAAAATGTCACACATTGCTAGCTGGTGATGTGGGGCAAGTTAATTAAACTTAAGTTTCTCCTTTTAAAATTACAGTTAATAACAACATCTGCTTCATAGGGCTTAAATGAGAAAATGAACTTAAATGTTGAGTTCACGGTTAGCACTCAGTAAGTATTGGTTATTATTCATTCATCCATTCCCTCACTCATTCAACAAACATTGAGAACCTACTAAAACACATTTTATGGATGGAAAAACAGAGGCACAGAAATATTGGGCAGTAATCCAGGTATGGTGGTGCACTCCTATAAACCTAGCTACTCCAGGGCAAAGGCAAGAAGTCACAAGTTCTTGGCCAGCCTGGGCAACTTAGTAAGACACTATCTCAAAAAAAGGGTGGGGGTGCTAGGGATATACCTCAGTAGTAGAGTACCCCAGGTTCAATCCTCAGTACCATAACAAAAAAAGAAAAAGAAAGGAAGGAAAGAAGGAAAGAAGGGATAGATGGATATTAGTCAGTTATCTGAAGTAATATTGTGAAATATGTGTTTGGCCCTGTTCCCATTTCCTGGGATACAACTCCCCAAATCCTTGGAACCTTCAAACTGACAAATATCTTTCTGTATACTAATGGTTGACACATGACTTCAGGGTGTGGTCACCAGAAATACTAAGGCAGAATTCAGAGAATTGGGACTTTCAGCTCCAGTCCCAAATCTCTGAAGACTGGAGAGGGAGTGAGGTTAAGTCAATCACCAACAGCCAACGATTTAATCAATAATGCCTACGTAGTCAAGCTTGGTGCCCCTTTTCCTACATCTTCCCTTATTCACCTTTTAATATGGATCATTTGTAATATATTTTATTTTTTTTAAAGAGAGAGAGAGAGAAAGAGAGAATTTTTTAAAATATTTTTAGTTTTTCGGTGGACACTATCTTTGTTTATATGTGGTGCTGAGGATCGAACCCGGGCCACACGCATGCCAGGCGAGCGCGCTACCACTTGAGCCACATCCCCAGCCCTGTAATATATTTTATAATAAGCTGGGAAATATATTTCCCTGAGTTCAATGAGACACTCTAGCATATTAATTAGATGCAAGAAGGGGGTTGTGGGAATCTCAATTTAGAGTCTGTCAGAAGCACAGCTAAAATAACCTACAACCTTGAGCTTGTGATTGGCATCTAAAATTGGGATGGGGACAGTCTTGGGGGCCTCAACATGTGGGAACTGATGCTGTGTCCAGGAGGACAGCATCAGAACTGAACTGAAATAGAATACACCCAGTTGGTCTTTAGTAGGTGCTCAGTGTTTGCTGAAGGACTACACTGGTGTTGTGGGAAACCCCACACACATATAAAGTCACAGAAGTATTTTTGTGTTGTGAAAATATAGAAGAAACCAAATTTGTTATTCCCATATTTTCACAAAGTCACCACTAACATAGGACTGGTTCACAGTCCTAAAGTGAAGTTAACTTTTATCTCTCCAGGCTAAGTTGGTTTTCTTAAAGATATTAAGAACCCAACTTGGGGCTGGGATATGGCTAAAGTGGTAGCATGATCGCCTACTATGCATGAGGCACTGGGTTCGAGTCTCAGCACCACATTAAAATAAAGATATTGGAAAAAAAAACCACTACAATTAAAAAAAAAAAACCCAACTTGGATTGGGAAACAGCCACAAGCATCTCAAAAATAAAACATTTTCAGGAAACATGAATTTCTTGCTTTGGTTTTCTGAAGGATGATTTCAAATATATCTGTAATGTTTTATAGAAAAAAATAAAATTGAGGTGTAAATGTGATGCCCACCACACACACAAAAAGCCAAAAAATTCTTAAAATACACAAAAATCTACCTCCTTGCTTTACCTATGTCTTGGGGGGAAAAAAAAGCCTTTCATAAAGTAAGGTCCTAGGATTTTTATTTTTTTAAATGCACATATTGTCTTTATTTTTTTAAATAATGGGAACCTTATAAATTTTAACCAAGACTAAGGACAAATCATGGTTAAGGGCAAGAGGAGAAAGGAGCCCTTTGGATTCATTATTTTCTCAAATAAGTAGTTATGGCAAAAGATTGCCTAACAAGGTGAAATTATTGCATTTAATAGATTAGCCCACATCTTCCATATCAAATGCTGATAACAGACTCCCGATAGAGCAAATATCACTCAAATCTTGAATTTCTATAGCACTACTACTTAATTAAAGTTTTCAGTCTCTGTAAATACAAAATGATATAACAGATAAAAGACTCTAATATGAGATCAAAGTAAATAAAAATATTTTACATATTTTAATAAAAATTGAAAAAATGATTTGTCTTGTACAATAGCACAAAAATATGTCTATGTTAAAAAGTGATAATAAATAAATAGTGCTTAGCAAACACTTCTTTCTCTATCTGGGACCAATGAAATAATGAGAGTTTTTCCCACTGGAAAAAAAAATGAAGAAATTATATTAAAGCTGACAAAATAATTCAACTATTTTAATTGATGTTCTATAAATGGATTCTCCAAGCATCTTTAACTAGAATACTGAGGTTTGATGAGATGGAGTAGACCTACATTTTAGTGGCATGAATATTTTGAAATGTTGAAACCTGATTTTTCCTGAACTCATTTATTTGAAAACTGAACCAAAATCAATATGAAAATAAAATTTCAAACAATCATGAGTCAAAATGTGAATTTTGAATGACGTGAGTTCCGTCAGTTGATGATAATTTCTTTAGCCCAGATAAAAACCTCTTTATTGCCTCGGTTCCATGATGGTGCATTTCTGATACATGTAATTTATTAGAAGAAGAGCAAGATAGTCCTGGTCTGTGAAGTGCATTTAAAATTTGCTCTGCTCTAAGATATAACCTTGAAATAAGAGAGCAGGGATGAATATCATTACAAATGACAAGATTTTTTACACAGAACTGGCATTTGACAGTATCATTTACAAAAATGGTGAGTCTCTTAATCCATGTAATTCTTGGAGTATCTTTCTGTTGGATTTACCAGTTTTGGATCACATTATAACATAGCCTCAAGCTTAGTATTCCTTTTTTTTAACCTCCTGCCTCCCCAGTACCACATCAGTTTTGAAGCTAGTCAAAGTTAAGAATTCTCTCGTTTTTGCGGGGGAGGGGTGTATTGGATATTGAACCTAAGCACATTTTATCTTAAAGTCAAGTACAGCCCTTTTTATTTTGAGACAACATCTCCCTCAGTTCCCCAGGCTGGCCTCAAACTTGCAATCCTCTTGCCTCAGACTCTTAATCACCAGCGATTGCAGGCATGTAGCACTACAACCGGCTAACTTATTGTTTTGTGTGTTGGGGGGAGAGGGTACTGGAGAATCAAACCCTTGTGTTTGATGTAGCTTGTACCACTAAGCTACATCCCAAGCCTAGAATTCTTATTATTGAATGGATTCAAGTCAAATCCACTCATTCATTCCCACATGTTTATAGCATGCATATGACGTGCCAGCAAGGAAACGTGATGGACTCTGCTCTCATATAGTTTAGTCCTAGTGCAGGAACTAGACATTTAACAAATAATACTAAAAATAAGTGTATAAAGGTGATAAGCATTATGAAGGAAAACTATACAGTGCCATAAGCTAAAACAGGACTTTTTAAATCTAAATTGGGAGATCTGGGAAAGTCTTTCTGCAGACCTGACATCTAAGATGAGGATTAAAGAAAATAAGTTAACTTGGCACAAAGTGGACCAGTGCAATAGCATTTGCCTTTGTCTCCCTCTTTGCCCAGACATTCCTTACATACATAGTATATCCACAGGTTTACCTGGTATACAGCCTGCTCTCCCATCATGAATTTGGCCCTGATTAGTTCAACTAAGTGTCCTTGCTGTGGCAACTGGTTCAAAGACAGAATGACCTCAGCAATTCAGCACAAGACAATCTTACAAGTTATAGTAACTGGTTCATGAATGGGCATGTGACCAAGCTGGGTCAACCAGAGTGAAACTCAGGGATTCTGTTGAAACATAGAGAAAGAGTTACTTTTTCCTTCTTGAATGTAAATAAAGACTTGCATCATGGAAGCCAGCAGCATCCAACTTGCTTCCAAAGAGAAAAACCAGCTTGCTGGAGAAGATAGAATCAGAAAAATCATAGTGAAACAGAACGCTGATGGCATTATGAACCAAAGCCTGAGCTACCCTCTGGTTTTTTCAACTTTGGTTTTCTGTTAATGGCCACCAAAAGCATTCTGTTATTGGCAAAGGGATTTCTAGGGAGAGAAACTAGCCTGTGTGAAAAGTCTTTAAGTAGAAAAAATGTGATAGAATGCTAGATACTACTTGTCCCTCACACAGTTTCATTCCTTTGGCCTCCTAACAATACTGGGCTCCTGGCCAACTCCAGAACTGTGTGCATGCTGTTCTCTCTGCCTCTGGTATTTTTTCTACCAGCAGTCTGCTTGTCAACTCCTACCCAGTCTTCAAAGTCTTATTTAAGTACTTCTGCCTTTTCCACAACCCTTTTGCAACAACCCTTTCCATAAGGATGTCCCCCTTCTCATTATTAACTGTAGCCATTTTTAAAAATAAGTTTTATTTCAGCATCTGCTATTATCATTCACCATCCCCTAACCTGTTCTCCAATGCACTTTTACACCCATGTGCCTTTTCCAAGCATACTCCCTCAGTCTGGAATGAACTTCTTAGAACCTAGATCATCCATTTGTTGAGAGCAACGGCCGAAGGGGCCTCAGCAAACTTCCAGCTGATTGGCTCACTGTGGCCCCAGCAAACTTCCAGCTGCCAGCTGATTGGCTCCTCTGCAGTGATGCTTATTGGGCTGTTTCCCCACCCTTTCAGACCAGGGAGCTGCTCATTGGGGGACTCTTTTGGCTCCGCCCATGCGACCCAGCCCATCGGCCTCAAGAGTGGGAGGAGTGGGGGGGTTGAGAAGCTCCCTAGAAGCTGGTGGTGGCAGTTGGGCTCTGAGGGAATTCCTGAAGAGCTCCTGTGGTACAGTATGTGTTCTAAAAATAAAGTTCGTTTGTGCTTGACAAGTGGCTTGTGAATTGTGCCCAGCCAGGCTGTGGCATCCATTGACTATTAAAAGAAATAATTTTTAAATGATACTTGTTAAAGCATGGTAAGAAAGATTTTATTTATGTCCATCATTTTATGTGCAGGAACCATTGCAACAGGACCTTGCAATGGGAGAGAGATTGGGCTCAACCCTGAATACATCATAAACAAGAGAAAACTTATAATTAAGGAACAATGTAGGGAGTCAATGAGTATAAAATTACTAATAGGAAATCTCAGGGGTAAGGGCAATCTTGGTGAAATCAACCTAACAAGATTCTTGCTGAGAACCCACCAGAATGATGGGATATCACCTGGGAGATGATGGAGGATAAGAAATCTGAGCAGATGTCAAGGATGATCAGATATTGAGGACAGGGAATTCTGACTAAATTGCCTTAGCAGGGTTCTTTTCCTAAAACTGAATTTTACAAGGAGGTGCACACATGGGCCTAAGAGAAACTTCAGAAGCCTAACTAAATTTTGACCAAGCAAAGATTCTTGGTCAACATCCCATATACCTTCAAACATCTATAACACCACCTCCCCTGGAAAGTCTACTAATTCCCCAGTAGGATCTGAGCATGTTTGTGTCCCACGAGATTGTATTGAATTGAGAACAGGGACCATCTTTTATTCAACTTCAAGTGTTCACAGCATGCCTATAACAGAGTGGATGTTAAAGACAAATATTTATTAAATAAATAAGTGTTTGGTTGAATAGGTGAATGGATGATGAATAGATGAGCAGGTGCCGATAGATAGATAGATATTGATATTTATAAATATTTATAGATATTAATAGACATCTAATTTTCTTAAATCCTCTTACTACCAAGCAGGACATACATACATGTTGTAGGAACTTATATATGAATTCATTGAATGAAAAAAAAATTGTGCATGAGATGCAAGAATTTAAAATAACCAGGATGTGAATCGAAGCAAATGTTGTCCTGTGTTTTTCATTTTTTAACCAAGAAGCTATAGAATGCCATTTAATCACTTTTCCTTTAATGCCAAAAGTTAAGCACGTTCTTTGCCCAAGACATCAGTCATCAGAGCCAATCATCAGTCACTAATGTACAAGCTAATGGAAACCAGAAATGCTGTTCCTGTTGTTAAGCATTAATTTTGGTGAATTGCATTTGAAAGCAAACAGCTTCAGCTGTAAATACTAGACTGAAAGAATCACTGAAGACCAGTGTTTACTTCCCTATGAAATGCTACTTTGAAATGGCAAATAGACTCTTGTGTAGGAAATGTCTTTCAATGCATCCAACTGGATACAGAACTACTTTATATTTTTCTGTAGGATTAGTAGTCTCAGCTTTTTTAGTTAGGCTAAGAGTTTTGGTGCCACTTATACAATGTTAGTAAGAATTTAACTGGTACAAACTGTTTGAAAAACAACTTGATATTATCAAAATATAAACTATGTGT
Source organism: Ictidomys tridecemlineatus (assembly GCF_052094955.1). NCBI lineage: Eukaryota > Metazoa > Chordata > Mammalia > Rodentia > Sciuridae > Ictidomys > Ictidomys tridecemlineatus. The sequence goes on from NC_135483.1 coordinate 143,965,816, forward strand.
AAGCTTTGATGTATTAAGTCCACATGTAGAAATACTTTCCAAATAAAAACTCACATTAGAGAACAAAAAAATATGTACAAAATATGTTTGATGCCGGACCAGAGACACAGCTCAGTGGTAGAGGGCTTGCCTAACATATGCAAGGCCCTGAGTTTTTATATACACACTTTTTTGAATATTTCAAAATTTTCATCTGAAGAGGGCATATAAAATACTATTTAGAGTTCTACTTCTGCTTTAATCTAGAAAACTTCAAGAGAACATCACTCCAATCCTAACAACTTGTTCTTATCTTTATAATTATTCTGAGACTATATATACATATAATCATACAGGATCAGCTTTTATCACTCAGTAAATCTCTTTGAGATCTACTTATAATTTGCACACTTTCTGAAAGTCAGGTTATCTACAAAAATTACTATTTTTCTTTTTTTTTTTATTGTTGGTCGTTCAAAACATTACACAGTTCTTAATATATCATCTTTCACAGTTTGATTCAAGTGGGTTATGAACTCCCAACTTTACCCCGTATACAGATTGCTGTTTCACATCAGTTACCCTTCCATTGATTGACATATTGCCTTTCTAGTGTCTGATGTATTCTGCTGTCTGTCCTATTCTCTACTATCCCCCCTCCCCTCCCCTCCCCTCCCCTCCCCTTTTCTCATCCCTGTTTAATGTAAATCTTCTTCTCAAGCTCTTCGTCCTTACCCTGTCCTTGTTTACTCCCCTTATATCAAAGGGGTCATTTGGTATTTGTTTTTTAACGATTGACTAGCTTCACTTAGCATAATCTGCTCTAATGCCATCCATTTCCCTCCAAATTCTATGATTTTGTCGTTCCTTAATGCAGAGTAATACTCCATTGTGTATAAATGCCACATTTTTTTTATCCATTCATCTATTGAAGGGCATCTAGGCTGATTCCATAATCTTGTTATAGTGAATTGTGCTGCTATGAACATCGTTGTAGCAGTGTCTCTGTAACATGCTCTTATTAGGTCTTTAGGGAATAGACCGAGAAGGGGAATAGCTGGGTCAAATGGTGGTTCCATTCCCAGCTTTCCAAGAAATCTCCATACTGCTTTCCAAATTGGCTGCACCAATTTGCAGTCCCACCAGCAATGAACAAGAGTGCCCTTTTCCCCGCATCCTCTCCAGCACTTATTGTTGTTTGACTTCCTAATGGCTGCCAATCTTACTGGAGTGAGGTGGTATCTTAGGGTAGTTTTGATTTGCATTTCTCTAACTGCTAGCGATGGTGAGCATTTTTTCATGTACTTATTGATTGATTGTATGTCCTCCTCTGAGAACTGTCTGTTCAGGTCCTTGGCCCATTTATTGATTGGGTTATTTGTTATCTTATTGTCTAATTTTTTGAGTTCTTTGTATATTCTGGTTATTAGGGCTCTATCTGAAGTGTGTGGATTAAAGATTTGTTCCCAGGATGTAGGCTCCCTGTTTATCTCTCTTATTGTTTCTTTTGCTGAGAAAAAACTTTTTAGTTTGAGTAAGTCCCATTTGTTGATTCTAGTTGTTAACTCTTGCGCTATGGGTGTCCTATTGAGGAATTTGGGGCCCGATCCCACAGTATGTAGATCATAACCAACTTTTTCTTCTATCAGATGCCATGTCTCTGATTTAATATCATTCCTGTATATCAGTGACAAATCCTCTGAAACGGAAATGAGGACAACTACTCCATTCACAATATCCCCCCAAAAAATAAAATACTTGGGAATCAACCTAACAAAAGAGGTGAAAGATTTATATAATGAAAATTATAGAACCCTAAAGAAAGATATAGAAGAAGACCTTAGAAGATGGAAAAATATACCCTGCTCATGGATAGGTAGAACTAACATCATCAAAATGGCGATATTACCAAAAGTTCTCTATAAGTTCAATGCAATGCCAATCAAAATCCCAATGGAATTTCTTGTAGAAATAGATAAAAGAATCATGAAATTCATATGGAATAATAAAAGACCCAGAATAGCAAAAACAATGCTAAGCAGGAAGAGTGAATCAGGCGGTATAGCGATACCAGACTTCAAACTATACTACAGAGCAATAGTAACAAAAACAGCATGGTACTGGTACCAAAACAGGCGGGTGGACCAATGGTACAGAATAGAGGACACAGAAACCAATCCACAAAACTACAACTATCTTATATTTGATAAAGGGGCTAAAAGCATGCAATGGAGGAAGGATAGCATCTTCAACAAATGGTGCTGGGAAAACTGGAAATCCATTTGCATCAAAATGAATCTGAACCCCTATCTCTCGCCATGCACAAAAGTTAACTCAAAATGATTAAGGAGCTTGATATTACTATTTTTCTTGAACCCATCAGAGATCTGAGGACAGAAGGCAACTAAATGAATTAATTCCAAAAGTAACAAACCTACTCAAGGAAAAAAGGGAATGTGTGAATTTTTTACCTTTAGCACAGCACAGGAGGGTCGTTACCTGTAGGCCTGAGTCCCCAAAGAAGGCTCTCAACTGTCTCCTACTTTTTCCTAGATCTATCTGGTGATCACCTGGTAGATAAGAGCTTGAAATTCCTTGGAAAAGTCTGGGGGTCCCAGTTATTATAAACAGACATCTTAGCCCAAATTCAGTCCTTAAGAATTTGATTAAAAGTTTAGCTCTTTTCTTCTTACCTACCTTAATGATCAATTATCATTATTTTTAAATTAATTTATTTATTTTACTATAGAATGCATTTTGACATACAGCACACAGATGGAACACAACTTCTCATTCCTCTGGTTGTACATGGTTTAGGGTCACTCCATAGTGTAATCATACATGTATATAGGGAAATAATGTCTTTTTATTGTCCTTCCCATCCCCACAACTCCCCCCTCCCCTCACTCCCCTCAACAGAAACCAAAGTTCCTTCATTCTTCCCTGTCCCCCCACCCTCATTCTTCTTAATATTGTATCAGAGAGAAATTAGATGACATCTAGCTTATCCCCAAGTGAAGGCATTCAGGCAGTTAATGATAGAGCCAAGATTAAAAACTAGTCCTTCTGCCTCACCCCATTATTATAAAGTAGATTGCTTGGATGATTCTTAAAAATTATATAGTTGTGCTTATCTCTACATCATAATTAAAGATCTCTAAAATGTGTACAAATGCTATAATGAAGTCTTTTTTAATTTTTATTTATTTATTTTTTTGGTACCAGAGTTTGAATCCAGGGGCATTCAACCACTGAGTCACATCTCCAGCCCTTTTTATTTTTTATTTAGAGACAAGGTCTTGCTGAGTTGCTTAGGGCCTCAGTAAGTTTCTGACACTAGCTTTGAACTTGCAATCCTCCTCCTGCTTTAGCCTGCTGGGTCACTGGGATCACAGGCATGTGTCAGCAAAGTCTTAAAAGAAGCTGTGTTAATCCAGAATTGTAGCAGTATTCCTTATTACTGTTATTGCTATTCAATCAACTGAATTTTTTTGTTGATTTTAATATTAGTACTTTAATAGATTAAAAATGGCCACAAATTTTTTATTACCTCTTCTCTAGAATCTAGGTTGACCTCATGAGCTGCATTACCTGTATAGAATATGGCAGAGTGAAGTCCTGGGACTTTAGAAGCAAAGTCATAAGAAGTCTAACAATTTCCACTTGAATTTCTGAAATCCTTTCTCTGAAAACTCTGGACTGTCATGTAGGAAATTTGAATATACAGCTTAATATGTATACAACTGCAACAACAATAGCAACAACAACAAAACCCAAATAAGAAATAGGAAAAAGGTTCTAAATTCTAAAGAAGGCATCATACTAATAAGCAAATGAAAAGGTACTGGACATTATGAATCAGTAGGGAAACACATATTGCTGGTGGGAATGTAAAATCATACAGCCATTATGAAAAACATTTTTGGGTTTCTTAAAAAAGCTAAACCTAGAATTACCAACAATTCTACTCCTAGGTATATACACTCAGAGTAATGACAGCAGGGCAACATTATATCTAATAGCCAAAAAAGTGGAAACACCAAAGTGTTCATCAAAAGATGAGTGAATAAACAAAATATAACAGATACATATAATGGAATATTATTTAACCACAAAAAGAAATTAAGTCCTGATACATGCTACAACATGGATAAACCTTGATGACATTTTGCTAGATGGGATAAGCCAGACACAAAAGGATGAAGATTTTATAGTTCACTTATATGAGGCCACCTATGATGGGTGAATTCATGGAGGCATAAAGGATATTAGAGGTAACAAGAGCTGGGGAGGGGAAATGGGGAGTAATTTCTTAATGGTTACAGGATTTCTATTTAAATAATGAAAAGATTTTGAAATAGATGATTGTGTGATGTAATTATTGCCACTGAACTGAAACATAAAAGTGGTTGAAATAGTAAATTTTATGAAATGTATATTTTACCACACAATTTTAAAAAAAACAAGAAGAAATTGACAAACTATATCATATTTTTTTAATGAAGAAGAAAAAAGTCCTAAAACCCGAAGGCCAGCATGCCAGAAAGATCATATGTTGGTATCATGTCTGTTTGCAGTTGCCACTAATCTTGGCCTGTACAGGGGCCAGATGTGAATGAATCTGTATTAGGCCTTCTAAGAGAAAGCCAAACTTCCATCTGATTACTGCTGAGTCGCCTCAAGTGATGTCTCTTGGCACTGAGGAATCACCTATGTAAGCCCAGCTTGCCCCTCAAAATCATGAGATATATTAAAATACTTGCTGTTTTGAGCTGCTAGGTTTTGGAATAATCATCATACAGCAATAGATAACCAGCAATAGATAATCATGCTCCTTCTACTTTCTGCAAATGGGTCAACCTGATAGTTATTAAGTATCTAGAAGAGTGGTAAGCATTAGGCATGCTCGGTTAGGCTTTGGGGTTCTAGAGAAATATTTGGATAGTATGTCACAAGTCCCCCTCACCTAGGATAAAACAAACTGCTGGTATTCTAGGTTGCTAGTAAATATTCTGGACATATAAAGGTCAATTCATTCTTAAATCAAAAATGTTTGCAGATGGTACTTTGTTTTCATTAAAATGAAATTATTAGCCAGGTGCAATGGCACATGCCTGTAATCCCACTGGCTTGGGAGGCTAAGACAGGAGGATTGCAAGTTCAAAGCCAGCCTCAGCAACGGTGAGGTGCTAAGCAACTCAGTGAGACCCTGTCTCTAAATAAAACACAAAAATGGGCTTGGGATGTGGCTCAGTGGTCAAGTGCCCCTGAGCTCAATCCCCGGTGCCAAAAGAAAAAAAAAAAAAAAATATATATATATATATATATATATATAATTTTTATTAAGTCCCAAAGGGGAAAATAGAATATCATAAAAAGTAAGATTCTTTCCTTTAATAAAATGACAAAGAAGAATATGATATTGTTTTTACACACACACAATTTGGTGATATTTTATATACAGAATTATAATGGCTCTTTTTAATATTTTCTACTAAATTTGGAAGGTGAGAAGATTTTTCGCAGTGCTTATGTGCATGGTCTCTCTCTCGCCCATCGAGGAGGTCCACAGAACAAGATAGAGTGTGGCTGCAGAGTCGCTAGACCTCTGGAGACCAAGCAGGAAGCAGGTTTGACTTTATTGTGCACTTACCATGTACATATACTTAGGAAGTACCTAAGCAGATTACAGGCAGCCACCAATGCAATGTCTACTAATTGTCCCTGCAGAGACCAATCCAGGAGTGGGCCATGGAGCAAGCGCAGGGACTGCGACACGTGGCCTCAGGCCCAGGGCTGTGCCTAAGGGGTAAGCCTGCCAATCCTGCGCCTAGACCGTGGGGAGTGGCCTGCCACTCAGATGCCCTTAATATATGCCATGTATGCAGTACTCGATGCACTTGTCCCCACACCTATGAACTAGGGGCTGCTCCTCAGTGCCCAAGAGAGAGAGGTGGTGCCTTGAGGTCTTTGGTCATTTCTTCCACCCCTTTCTTCCCATGCATAGCAACAGGAAAGGTGAGCTCTCTGGAAGTCAGCTTCTTCATTCACAGAAAGGAAATGAAGTAGTTTTGCTACTTTAGTTGCACACTGGAATCAGCAAACTAACATATTTAAAATCTTTTCACACAGACCACACTCCAGGCCAACTATATCAGAATTTTTGTGGGAGAGACACAGGCCTCAGAACCTTTTAAAATTCCCTAGTACTAGGGTGTAACTCCATGGTAGAGCTCCAAAGAAACAAAAATAAAAATCCCCAACACTGCCAAAAGAAACAAGTATGTGATGTGAGTATGGAGAAACAAAAGAAAGCAAAGACATATGTGACCTTGCAGGGACTGCTTTGTCTTAGAGAACAGAGGCCTAAAGAGAAAGGTAGAGGGTTGGGGATGTGGCTCAAGCAGTAGCGCGCTCGCCTGGCTTGCGTGCGGCCCGGGTTCGATTCTCAGCACCACATACAAACAAAGATGTTGTGTCCGCCGAGAACTAAAAAATAAATTAAAAAAAAAAAGAGAGAGAGAGAGAAAGGTAGATTAAAACCTACAAGAAAAGAAAGCCCAGCATGCTAAAGGAAAGAAAAGTGCCCAACACCCTTCCTGCTTATTCTTCCAATATCATGCACAACCGGGTCCACCTTATCACTTCCTGGTTGACACTAATTTAATCAATTTTTCTGTTCAAGCCAAACTGGACTTAGTCAATGATGAACTGTCTGTATGCCAAGTGTATCCCTGTGTAACTGATTGGGTAATGCCCAAAATTGAGAAATTGGGGAAGAATGACTCTGAAGCTCACCAAGGATCCAAGATTGGAATGATTTCCATGCACGCACAGGAACCTGTGCAGATGACTGCTTAGTGCAGAGAGTAACTCAGGATAAGTGTTGTATCATGACCATAGTTGATCAAGACTGAACGATATTTGGAGTATCTTGTATATTTCTAAACCTAGGCACATGGAATGATGCCTAATGATTATGGAGCCCCCCCTCAGTTCTAATTCTTAGAAGACTAAGTTCTTCCACCTTCCTTTGACCAACTTTCTCTGTTGCCAGTTCATTAAACATGTTATATAGCATGAATTATTATTCTGTTCACTCATTTGTGCTATTATGAACTGAAAATATAACTGAATATGCTCTCCCTTTTCTTAAAAAAATGAAATTTTACTTAGTTGCCCAGGGTGGCCTGGAACTCTGGATCCTACTACTATTTTCCTAAGTAGGTGGGATTACAAGTGCTATTGATGCTGTTTTAAAAATATTTTGTCTCACTTAAAATTTTGTTACATCTTGAAGCTGAGGCTGGGTCTGGGGCTCAGCAGTAGAGCACTCACCTAGCATGTGCAAGGTCCTGGGTTCTATCCTCAGCACCACATAAAAATAAAGAAATTAAATAAAGATATTGTGTCCAACTACCACAAAAAAATAAATATTTTTTAAAAAGTTTGTTGTATCTTTTTTATAAATCAGATGCTCTGTTGGTTGCTTCCATTTAAAAAAAATCCAATACTTTCCAATACAAAGTCAAAGTTGAGAACCACTGAAATGGAGGAGTGAGGCATGGAAAAATCTTTAAAGTCCCCATCCAGCTCTAAAAATTATATAACCTAATACTCCCCAAAGCTACATTTCTTCAATAATATTGATCATATGCTGTGTTCCAGGCACTCTGCTTGACACTAGAAATACCAAGAGGAGTTCAGCATTCTAAATAGTGTGGGGGAGGGGAATATATCTCATGAAGGTATAGACAGTATGCAACCCTTCTTTTTATTTTTCAGTGCTGGGGATCAAGCCCAGGACCTTATAATGCTGAGCAAGTGCTCTACCATTGAGCTGTATCCTCAGCCCAGCATTCAGTCCTACTTCAATGGAAGAAATGAAGTGGTTAGTTCTTATAGGTGGGAAAGAAATTCAGAGAATAACTTGAACCAGATCTTCAAGGATAATTTGCTACTTAATAACAATAAGGCAAGCAGGTTGTGGTAGCACACACCTGGAATCCTAGTAAGGTTGAAGCAAGGATAGCAAGTTTGAGGTCAGCCTCAACAACTTAGAAAGGCCTTCAGCTTAGTGAGACCCTGTCTCAAAATTAAAAACAAACAAACAAACATAAAACCAATTTTAAGTGCTGGGGATGTAGCTCAGTTGGGTTCAATCCCCAGTACCAAAAATAAATAAATAAATAAAAAACAACAGTAGGGCAGAGGTAGTGGAGGATGAGGGAAGGATATCTGCAGAAGTCCAATACCCTGGTGTCTAACATTTACACATCAAGTTGTTGCTATGATTAAATGGGAACCTCCTTTTTGTAACACCTGAACCACTTCCCTGAAGCTTTGGTTATGAAGAAGGAAACGCCTCAAAGGCAGTGCGATAATGCAACAAATAACTACTCCCATTTATGAGGTGGTACTATGGGCCACCCTGAGCTAAGCACTGATGTTACAAGTTCAGTGACTTCTGATCACACATGCAAGCTGCCTTGGAATATTCAAAAGTCATGGTGTGGCAGATGATTTGGGCTTTTTCTATGTGATCCTGGCTTAGAGGTAGGATCAATAAGTCACAAAAAGGCAGATTTCAACTGATCTTAGGGAAAAGCCAGCAAAATGGATATACTCTGATGGATTGAATTACTTCTGGACAAAGTAATTCTCCATTTTTTAACATCTTAGTACTTTTCTTTGTAATAGATCCCAGAACCTCAACAAGCCAATGTGGCACTTAAAGCTGCTCCAGTGGGATATGGCTGATCCAAGGTTTATAGTCCCTTCTGATGGACACAGAGCAAGACTGGTACCCAGACCGCTCCTTCCAGCTGTCAGCTCCTTGGCAGGGTGGCTTCTTGCCCCCCCCCACCATTCATCTATGGAGTCAACCAATCCGTGTGCTTTTTTCTCTGAGTACCATGCTTTAACATGTACATTTTAACTTCAAATTACAAATAATTTTCTCTCTGGGCACTGCCTCAGTCCCCAATTTATACTTAACATTTTGGGTAATAGCCTGCCATTCATCATCTTAATCAACTTACAGATTTAAACTTCGGTGTATGTTTGTGTGTTCATCTGTACATGAACACATGTATGTTCTAATACAAATAACTTCCTGTTTCATTATTTTTATATCCTGAACCAGGAGAGAGTAGAAAAGGGAAAGCCTCCAGAGAACTGAAAATTCTCCTTTTTTGGTCATCATTATACCCCACTTGAAGGAGTCTATAACCCCACAACTTATAGAAATGTTAAAGAGTCTCCAATAGTGGATTGGGTGATTGAATTAGATGAACTGTAATTGGGTTCCCAAGTCTAAGAATCTGATTCTCTGATAATTAACTTGAATTGAAATTACCTTTCAAATGTGACTGTTTTCCACATCTGTCCTTCAGTCACAAGTTATAAATCATCTTCTTTGGCCCACCAGGATCAGTGAGTAGGAAAGAATGGAAATTAGAAGGCAAATAAAACCAGGGCTGGGGTTGTGGCTCAGTGGTAGTGCTCTTGCCTAGCATCCATGAGGCACTGGGTTCAATTCTCAGCACCACAAACAAATAAATAAAATAAAGGTTCATCAACAACTAAAAAATATTTTTAAAAAAAACAAATGAAGCCATTGATCGTTTGTTTGCAGCCAATATACAAAATGAGTAAGACTCCATCCCATGCTCAGAAAGTTAATTGTCCAGTGGGGGACATCATTTCCCAACAATGTGGCAAAATGATAAAAGAAGGTATGTCCGGTGTGTCATGAGACCCACAGAAGAGACACCCAGCCTATATGGGGTGGGTTTAGAATGTAGGATTTGAAATTTATCTGGAGAAAATGATTACTGTGATGGCTCTTAAAATAAGAGCATTTACACTGATATGGACAGGGAGATATGAGACATCAGAACAGTGTTGTGTGTGGAAAGGGAAATTTTACTTTAGAACAGAAAATCAAGGACAGCCTGGCTATGGACGTTCTTGTTAAAATCTACTGAAAGATAGGACTGGAGAGGTAACTCAGTGGTAGAGCACTTGCCTGGCAAGAATGAGACCCTGTATTTGATCCCTAGCACTGCAAAGAAATAATCAACAAAAATCTAATTAAAGACATATGTTATTTAAAGACATATGATATGTCTTGAGTAAACATCTAGAAGTGGCATGTCTGAGTCATAAGTACATGTTGACATTATAAAAAACTGCCAAATACATTCTTGAGGTTGCATACATGCATCAAAACTCATCCCAGCTGGAAGCACTGGTACACACCTACAATCCCAGCAACTCAGAAGACTGAGGCAGGAGGATAGCAAATTTGAGGGCAGCTTCAGCAACTTAGCAAGACCCTGCACAATAAAAATTAAAATAAAAATAAAATAAAAAGGACTGGGGATGTAGCTCATTGGTAAAGTACGCTTTGGTATAATCCCCAGTACCAAAACAAAAACAAAAACATTTATTCTACTGTACACTTAAAATATGTATATTTTATTGTAGATAAATTTATCCCAATAAAATTAATTTTAAAACAAGAGGGAAAAAAAACTGCCAAATAGCTTTCCAAAGTAGTATATGATTATATATGCCCATCAGAAATATATAAAATTTGCAATGCCTTCATTTCTTCTCAATGTAAGTATTGTCAATCCTTTTCATTTTAGCCTCATGAATAGTGAAACAAACACAATATATATTTTGGTATCTACTTAAACTTGGGAACATTATATTATTATGGAAAATTCTAAACATTTACTAATGTATTAGATAAACCCATCACCCAGCTTTGCTAGTTATCAACCAATACCAATCTGGTTTTATCTCTAAACCCATCTATTCTTTCCTCCCATATTTTGAAGAAAATCATAGGAATCATATTATTCCATCAATACATATTTCAGTACATATCTCTAAAATGCAAGGACTTTTTAAGAATCTAACTGAAATCCAACTCATTTAAAGAAAAAAATAAAATTGTCTTAATACCAGTAAATATTCATTCAATGTGCAAATTTCCAATAATTTCAATAATATCTTGAAATTATCTCCAATAATTTCAATATCTTTTTGTGCAATGTTCACTCGAGCCAGAATCCAAATTAGTTACATATTGCAATCAGTTGACTTGTATCTTTTATTTCAAAGGTATCCCCTCCTCTTTTATTCTTTGTAATGTCTTTGTTAAATCAATTTGTTTGTACTTAAAGTTTCCCACAGATTGGATTTTGCAGATACATTATTTAAAACATTCCATTGTTTTCTGTATGTTCTGTAAATTATTATTTGAATCTATAGTTTAATCATGTTGAAGCTCAAAATTTTTGGCAAAACAACCGGATTCCTGGTATCAAATTCTTCTATGAGGAGGCATATAGTGTCAGCTGTCTCTTTTCTGTTGGCACTGTTGATGCTCAATATCTAGATCATTAATCGGTTTGAAAAAGTGGTGATGTTTCACCTATATTCTGCATGAATTTATGTGTTAGGATACTTCTACAAAGAGAAACTCTCCCTACTAATTGATCATTTGCACAAGAGCAAAGTAAGTAATTAACAGAATGAAAAGGCAATCTGCAGAGTGGAATAAAATATTTCCAAACCACATACCTGATGAAAGGTTAATTTCCAAAATATGGATAAAATTTCTGCAATTCAGGAGCAAAAAAAAATGTTTATAATGACAAAAGGCTTGAACAAATAGTCTCTAAAGAAGATATATAAAGCCAGGCACAGTGGTGCACACCTGTAATCCTCAGTAGCTCCGGGAGGCTGAGGAAGGAGGATTGTAAATTCAAAACCAGCCTCAGCAATTTAGTGATGTCCTACCCTGTCTTTAAATTAAAAAAAAAAAAAAGCAGGGGTGGTGGGGTGGTGGTGGAAGGATGTTGAACTGTGGTCAAGCACCCCTGGGTTCAATCCCTGGTACCAAAAATATACAAACAAAAAAACACAACAACAAAAAGAAAGATATGTGAATGACCAACAAGTCTATGAAAAGAGGCTTACCATCATTAAGATGCAAATCAACTTCATGGATATTATACTTGTGAGGATGGTTTTTTTAAAAAGATAGTGTTGGGGAGATTGTGGAGAAATTGGAACCCTGGTACAGTCTGTAGAAATGTAAAGTGGTTCAGCAGCTATGGGAAACAGTATGGATATTCACACACAAAAAAATTTTAAATAGCAGGAGTCGAATACAATGCTGCACACCTATAATCCCACAGACTTGGGAGCCTGAGGCCAGAAGATAGCAAATTTGAGGCCAACTTCAGCAACATAGAGAGAACTTGTCTCAAAATAAAAAAGGACAGGGGATGTAGCTCAGAGGTGAAACAGCCCTGGGTTCAATCCCCTGTACCAAAAAAAAAAAAAAAAAAGGATCAGAAGTTTAAGGCCAACCTCAGCAACTTAGCAAGACACTTTCTCAAAAAAGAAAAGAAAAAAAGGATTGGTGTTGTACTTCAGGAACAGAGAGTCCTTGGATCAATCCCCAGTATAGATAAATAAATAAATTTTTAAAATAAAAATATTTTGAGATAGGGTTTCACTAAATTGCTGATGGTTGGCCTCTAAATTGAGATCCCCTGCTTTAGCCTCCTGTGTCACTAGGATTATAAGTATATAGTACTGTGCCTGGCTTAAAGTCAAATCTTCATGCCTACTATCAGACAAGCTATCCCATCTGGCATTTAGATCCCATCTTCTGGGAAACAATCTGACATGTTGGGAAACTTGTATTTTAAACTAAGAGATCTACAAAGCAATTCATTAAAACTATCCTATCAATGAAATTTATACTACAAATTATCTTCAGTCTAGCATGTTTTTATATTATGCTCTATATTTTTATGTGAATATTTGTCAAGGTGTATGTTATAGTGCCCAGAGCACTTGTTCCCTGAACTAAAAAAGAGTAAGGCCAAAATAGAACCAACACATAGGTGGGTAGGAGGATAAAATAGAAATGACTATGGAAACTACTAAGGGAAATAAGAAAACCAGAGCTTAAAGCAAGCCATAAACCACAGCTTTCTAATTCTGAGATGATAGTGGAGAACATCTGTTTACCAGTAAATTGCACTGCCATTTACATGAGAGAGTACATTTAATGGCCAAAGCATTAAGATCACTGAGGGGTGACATGTTTTGTTTGTAGTAATGTGTGACTGCACAGCCTTTTCAGCCAGCACTCATGTCCAACATGAGTAGTCCTGTGAGCTCCCTCCCACTTCCTCAAGTTTTCCCTGTTGAAGCCTGTGCCTAATAAACAAAACAAAGCTGCTGTGAAGAGTCTGCCCATCTGTGTTATCTGTTCCAGGATAGCAGAGCAAGTGGAAGACTCTCCTTATAGATATTTAACACTGAGGAGCCGTGGGGTCTAAAATCATGAAAATAATAGCCAAATGACTTTGAGTTTGTATGGTTATTTCAGTCATCAAGTAAAAGAGATGAAACTAGAGAGAATTTTCCTAATACACCTTGACTAATAAATTGTCAGTGTTTAAACAACAACCACATTATAAAATGGAAATTAGCTGTTAGGATCAAGTCATGTATTCTTGAAAATTTAGAAAGCACAACCCAAAGAATAACTGGATAGATTTTATAAAATTGACTATAAGGTGATAGGTTCTATTTTCTTGCACAAGTTGGGGATTTTATATAAAGAAGAAAGAAAGAAAAATACTTATATCTTATTTTTGAATGGAAACTAAATAAAAAATAGTTCAGTGGCTTGATTAATTTTAAAAACCTCACACAAAACACTAAACAAACTGGAAATTTGCATGTATATACAAACAGATACACATACATGTGGAACAGAGACATTAGAATGAGAAGCTATACAAATGTTGACTTCTTTAGTTGAAAATGAGAAAAATGGTTCTGGATTTTCTTCCCACTTTAAAAATACATTTTAACATATGTGCAGTAACTTTGCAGTTATAACATGCTTACATCAGAGACCAGGGATTGAACTCAGGGGCACTCAACCACTGAGCCACATCCCCAGCCTATTTTGTATTTTACTTAGAGACAGGGTCTCACTGAGTTGCTTAGCATCTTGCTGTTGCTGAGGCTGGCTTAGAACACGAGAGCCTCCTGCCTCAGCCTCCCAAACTGCTGGGATTATAGGTGTGCACACCCCATTATAATAGGCTTTTGACCATGTTTTATCAGCAGCCCTCCTCTAATACATGACAGGATACATTTCTGAAGCTGGCTTTAAACTTGTGATCTTCCTGCCTCAGGAATAGCTGGGATATCTTTCTGAATAGCTGGGATAACAGGTGTGCACCAATGCATTCAGCTTAACATGTATTATTTCCTTCAACTTTCACAAAGATCCTTTCAAGGAGGCATTATTATCATCATCCTCATTTTATGGATGAGGAAAGAATAAGAGAAATTAGTGGATTTGCTCTTATAAAGCTTCAGAGACCAGAAGACAGCTTCTAAGACCTCATTATTTTTCTCAGGCCAAATGTAAAGAGAAATTTGTTCATTGCTTTTCTTTGCCCTCTGGAAAACGTTTCTGAAAGGTGAAGATGGATACTGCTGCCTCAATTAAAAAGAAAACACACACACACACACACACACACACACACAAGGGGCAATAAGATGCAAACCCAGGAGCTTGGGTTATGAAAGTGAAAAGGAATTTTCAGTTGCAGCCTTCCTGTTATTAAATTTTTTATTTAATTGTATAAATGATGGGATAGAGTGTGAGAACACAAGTATATCGGGGTTAGTGATCAAATCAGGGGAGTTAACATTTTCATCTCTTTAAACATTTTAAAATTTTTATTAACATAAAAATTATACATATTTATAAAGTACAGTGTGATATTTCAACACATGTATTTAATATACAATATGTACTAGAGTTGGGGTTAACCAGCTCAGTGGTAGAATCCCCTGCTAGTATGCAAGATCTCTAGGTTTCCCAGGACAGTAAAACACACACACACACACACATATATAATATATAAAAATTATAACATATATTATGTAATATTATGCTGAGAGCCACAGCCGAGTCTGTATGGCTCCTGGGCATTTTGCCAACAGTATTGATTGACAGGCGAGGCATTATCCACCTCTGCCGCTACTTTTGCGCTCTAGTGCTGTTTTTGGACTTCTTGCGCTATTTTGAGTTCTCACGGGATTCCCCTGGCATTCCCATTGGTTGGCAAAGTGCAGGAGGAGGGATTTCCCGGGGAGCTATTTCCGGCTGTGGGTTCCTGCAGGAGCTGGGGTGGCTTTTCGGGAGGATTCCCCAGGAGCGTGTGTGAGGTTTTTTCCTTGCAATTAAAAAATAAAGTTTGTTCCTGCTTCAGTGGCTCGTGATTTGTGCCCAGCCAGACTGCGGCAATATTACATATAATTTATAAACACATATACACACACAGAATATGCACTGATCAAATCAGGGTAATTGATCTCCTGATCATTATGTTTGAATTCCTCTTTTCTAGTTACTCACAAAATATATAATAGGTTATTGTGAACTATAATGACTTCCTTTCTGACATTTTTAAGTATCCTTATCTGCCAGGAATCACTCACTCTATAATGCTTCATATTGTGAATTCTGAGTCTAATGCATCTCATGCTGACTGCATGTGTAAAGGTAGGAGAGAAATGAGTTTAGATTTGCCCTGATGTGTGCATAAAGGGTGACAGTATTTACGGAGGAAATGCTTTCTGTGGAGCACTGTTTTCTGTTACATAACTCATGAAATGCTTACCATGCATATTTGAGGCATGACAATATCCACATTATTCAGAGAACACTGAGGTAGAGAAGGGTTGAGCAACTTGTCTGAGATCTCACAGCAAATAAACATCTTAGGTGTAGCTAGGGGCTGCAGACTTGGTCAAGAGTACGTCCAGGGTCACCCTCACTAGACAGCCTCCATCACCATTGTCAAGGCCACCCTACATCACTACAGCACTTCTTAATGTTGGCCTGGACTTGGGAGTGCACATCCCAGGAGAAACTCGCCTCAGGACCTGAACTTTGATTTCCAAATCCTTGTTTACTGATGGATTTCCAAAAAGTAGCTAGACACAAAATCTGGGCATCAAGGGCATCCTAACCTCTTCCAACCCTTGATCCAGAATGTGTGTGGGCACTTCTGCTCTCTATAGCAACCATCAGGGAAGCAGACACTTCAAAGGCTTACAATTGTTCAAGAACTCTCTGATGCTTCCTTGGCTGCTTTTCTAGTGAAGCTTTTCTAGTCACTGGTTCCTGCTCCCAGAAACCAGGCCTGCGGTTGCTTGGTTGCTGGTGCTACTGGCCCTGCACTCCTTGCCGGCTATGTGATCTAGCCTTGTCCAACAGGCTGCCTACCTAAGACTCTGCTTCTCCAATTCTCACTACACAAATGATCCAACCTGTTGGCTGAAAAAAGCTCCAAGGCCCAAAGTCTGGGGAGTCCAGGGCTTCTCCCAACACCTTGACATTCCCTGGTAACTATAAGCTCCTTTAGCTTCCTTTTCTTCAAAGAATAGGGGAGATGGAACTGAAGGTGGCCATGGGTCTAGGAGTGCCATAGGACCAAAAACCAATGTTTCATTTCCTTTCCTTTCTTGAAAGAGAAAAGAGGAAGAAGAGGAGAGGGGAGGAGGAAGAGAGGGGAAGAGGAAGAGAGGGGAGGAGGAGGAGGGGGGAGGAGGAGGAGAGTGGAGGGGAGGAGGAGGAGAGGAGGAGAAGGAGGAGGAGAGGAGGAGAAGGTGGCCGAGAAGAAGAAAAAGGAGAGGAAAAACAACTCTTCTGGTCACACAAGGCCACTAATGCCAGGACCATGTAGTTCCAGTCTGGAAATCTGTAGAGACCAGCAGGAGTAGTCCTTCTAGGCGCCAGGTGCACTTTGCTTGGGCCCACGGTTTTGTGTCCCTTCAGGGCCTGTGAGGCAATTGCCTGGACGAGTTGAGGTACCTGGCAGGACTCTGCGCAGTGCTAGGCGCCTGGCTGGCCGCTGCTACCGCAGTACTGTGCACAGCTCTGCGATGCGCGGGATTTCCACAAGGTTACCCGCGTCTGCCAGCAGGGAAATGAATGGTTGTCTGGGGACTCTCAGCAGGACAGCTCATCACTTTTAGAGACTAGTCCTTGAAGGACTAGGTCTCTGTTCCTTCCCCACCCGGCAGCTGCCCTTCTAGCCCCGGTAACACACCAGCCTTTGCAGGGAAAGTGCAGGTTTGCGTGGTGAGTGGAGCACAGACGTCAGGAGTGCGACAATTATACGAGGCGGCCAGGACTCGCAAGTGATCATCCTTGTTTCTCAGTTTTGAAAGTGTGGAAGTTTCCATACACAAACTTATGTGGGTTCAATCTTTACCCTAAGCTGCCAAATACCTACTAAGAGGACATTGGCAAGTGAAACTTGATTGTTTTTAAAGCTGTCCAGGAGCAAATTTGTTGGGAGGCTTTCAAAAGCTGCCTAAGGATAGGCTTAGTGACACTGGCCTGTAATCTTAATGACTCCGGAGGCTGAGGCAGAAGGATCACAGGATAGAGGCCATCCTGGGCAACTTAGCCAGATCCTGTCTCAAAATAAAATAAAATAAAATGGACTGGGACTGTAGATCAGTGGCATAGAATTCCTGGGTTCAATCCCCAATACAGTGGCTCAGTGGTGGAGTGCTTGCTAACATGTTGGAAGCATTGGGTTTGATTCCCAGCACCACATAATAAATATTTAAATAAATAAATAAATAATAAAGCCATTGTGTCCATTACAACCAAAAATATTTTTAAAATAAATAAATGAAAAACAGAAGGTGACTTTTCTGTGCAGGCTTAATCCTGCACTCCCTGCACTGACTAGAGCAGCCAGTGTCCCCAGCCTTCCAGGATCAGCTCCTCTCTCCATCATCAACTCCCCATTCCCCACTGGTCTGAGGAACTAGCATCTGGCATTCCCAAAATCAGGTGCTTCAGGGGTATGTTTTTGTGGGTCCCCCAAGAGGCTTACCTGGCCAAACTGAGGGAGCAGCACTGTTTCTAGCCACCGCAGTTGCCTCCCCTCCCCATCCTTGAACCCCTCAGAACTTCTTGCTTTTTTGTTTTTTGCTTTTATTTTTCAAAGCATTGCAAATATTTGTTATATATGACAGCAGAATGCATTACAATTCTTATTACGCATATAGAGCACAATTTTTCATATCTTGGGTTGTATACAAATTATATTCACACCAATTTGTGTCTTCATACATGTACTTTGGATAATAATGATCATCACATTCAACCATCATTTCTGACCCCATTCCACCTCCCTTCCCCTCCAACCCCTCTACCCTATTTAGAGTTCGTCTATTCCTCCCATGATCCCTCTCCCTAGCCCACTATGAATCAGCCTTCTTATATCAAAGAAAACATTGGGCATTTGGTTATTTGGGATTGGCTAACTTTGCTTAGCATTATCTTCTCTAACTCTATCCATTTACCTTCAAATGGCCATGATTTTATTCTCTTTTATTGCTAAGTAATATTCCATTGTGTATATATTCCAAATTTTTTAAATCCATTCATCTATTGAACCTCTTCCTTTAACAACAGTATCACTCTGCTTGATGCCAGGACCACTTGATGGGCAGTTGTGGCAGCCCAAAGCCCCTATTGCTGGCATGTAGAGACCATATACCGAACTTCCTTGAACTGTCACTAAGCAAGACCCCAGTCTACACCTTGAATTTCAAAAGGGACAACTAGACTCAGACAGGAAACAAACTAAGAGGTTTATTGCCTGCCCAGAGGGCTTTCTGCAATACTCTTGGGAACAATATGACTATTGATTCAAACATTTTTAAAAGGTTTTATTGTCTCCTGTAAGCCTTACAGCACAATGAAAGAGTCTCTACTTTTTAAAAATTTTCTTTAGTTGTAGTCAGACACATTACCTTTATTTAATTAATTTATTTATTTTTATGTGGTGCCAAGGATCGAACCCAGTGCCTCGCACGTGCTAGGGTAGTGCTCTACCGCTGAGTCACAATCCCAGTCCAAGAGTTTCTATTTTTATACCCATTTTAGAGATAAGAAAACCCAAATGCAGAAAGGAGAAAATACCAAATATCTGAGCCTCAGCCAGAAAGATCCCAAGATCTCCTGCTTTAACTTTGGAGGGTGACAGACACATGAAGTTTGTTGGCAAGGGAAGCAGAATGAGCCCTGTAGGGTTCAGCTGGATTACTTGGTCCTTCCTGTATTCAAAATCAGAGGATTTCCAGGGTCCCTGTTTGAGAGTTGAGAGGCAGGTGGCAAGGATTAGGATGAGGATTTTTTAAAAACAGGGTCTCCCTAAGTTGCCCAAATTTGCCTCAAATTTGCAATTCTACTTCTCAACCTCCAGCTGGAGTTACAAGCAGGTGCCACCATGGCTAGTAGGCTGAGAATCTTGAGCCTGGGAACAGACCCATCTCTTCAGAATTCTAATCTTGGCTCTGAATGTTTTAGCTTGTGTGACCTTAGACAACTTACTTAACCACTCTTAGCTTCTATTTTCTCAGCTATAAAATTGGAATGATAATGTACAAGGCAGATAGGCAACGCTTAACATCATTGTGAGGATTAAATGACAAGAACTTACTTTTTCATGTCTTCCCCCCTCTCCATTTTTCCCTGTCTAATATAGTGCTCTGGACTTACTGAAGGCTCAAGATGAAGTATTTTCCTTCCTTTTTGCTTCTTTGGAAGCAGCACAAGCTGCACTTAGCACTTCCCACCTTGTCCTATCCTTAGCCTGACTCAGGGAAAGCACCAGAGGAGCAGACAATCTGCATCTCCAGTCTTGGACCAAGAAAAATTCTGGCAGACTGGCCTCAGCCCCCATGATCCAAGACTTGGAAAGCAGTGAGAAGGGAATTAAGAGGGTAGTGAAACAAGGGAACAAGACCCAACAGCAGACTCACACCTCCATCCCACTGATGCAAAGAAGACCCAGACCTCATTCTAATGCCAGGCCCTAGCGTGAACACAATCTTCCCCAAAATCTCTTGAGGTAAAGCTATTAATATCCCCCCTTTTTTATGGATGAGGAAACAGCCACAGAAAAGACAAGTAACTTGATTGTGGTCACACCACAAATGAGCAGCAGAGCAGAGATCCAAACCAGGAAACTTCACTCTCTCTTTGGGAGAGTACCTGTAGAAGAGGTTCTCTTCAAAGAGTGGAGGAGCCAATTAGAGCCTGAGTCTGCAAGATCTCCATAGGGCTCCCTAAAGTTCAGAGACTTTCAAAACAAGACCCTGAATGCCTGAGCTTGCCCATCTCTTTCCACTCCCACCTTCCATATAACCTGAAGCCCACTGCCTGGGAGGTCACATTTTCAGACTCCATTCCAGACTTATCCCTTGGGCCTAGATCTTGAGCTAGTCACCTTATACACCCCTCAAAGCCATGAGTCTTAATGCCCCTTAGTCTGAAACTGTCTCCAAACATAACTTACCTTGGTTCCCCACCCCCAACATCTGGACTGCCTCCACTAAAAATCGGTCACAGGCACTATTCTGTCACAGTCATTGGGGGCCTTTTTGGGTCCAGATCCTTCCACTTTGCACTTAAAGATCTGGTTGAATTCTAGTAAGATAAGGATTAAGGATAAAGAGAGAGAAACACTGAATCTTAAAGGAAACACCCACAAGCCATTGAGATGTAGACAGCATAGTTGTAAATCTTGAGCAACATACCCTTGACCCATGCCCTTGTAAAATGAGGGAAATATGCTAGAAAGCACAGGGAATACTGGCACAAAATTGTGAAACTTCACTCTGGATCCACCTCCACTCCAGCCCCTGATACAGCCCTTCTATAAACAGTGGATCCCCAGCCCAAGTCAGGGCTACTTCTCATTATCCTGTATTCTCCCTTGAATGTGTATCTACCTTTCTTAAAAAGTTTCTATGCCTTTGTCTGGCTCATGCTGAAATTATTTTCCAACACATGTGCTAAGATCCCCACTGGTCTTGAGTTGAGTTCCCCTCTCCTCTGGGAATTCTTCAGATCCTTCTTCAGAAACATCTCTTTTCTAGTGACCCTAGGAAACATCTGCCCTGCCCCATCTTTTCTTCCCTGGTGACCCTGTGGGAACAGAGGATCATGTGTCATCTAAGGGTCATTTCTCTTGCATTTATTTTGGATTTTGTTTTTTGGCGGATCTGGAGGCTGCAGAGTTCTGGGCTCCAAACAGTTTATGTGAAAACCTGGCCTAGGAGAGAACCCATAGCCCCCAAGTCCTTGCTTACCCCCCTTCTAATACTGATCATCATCCAAGACCCCTCACAAGCAAACACTGAGCAGGGTCACTGCTTGGGGAGTGCTCTCTAGCTTGCCCCTTATCACTAAAGGTGGGGCAGGTATTTTCTGGCCAAGGCTTTTCTCCTTTAGAAGCAGCCCTGGGTCAGGAATCTTTGGGCCCTCCTCTGTACCCAACATTTATTCATTTGTTCAGTCAACAAACATTATTGAGACTCTATTTTGTTCAGGATTCTGGAGATCCCCAACTAAAACCCAGTGTTTACCCTTTCCCACCACCAATGTTCAACCAGCCTAAGACCAGTGTCTGAGAGGGAGCAGGAAGAAATCAATGCTACTGGGTGGTGACCTCCAAGAGGGAATGGGAGTTGGGGGACAAGAGAAGCTGTTGGGGGTGTTCTTACAGAACTCAGGACCTTGAATACACCTGGCTCTCAACACAGCCTAGTAGCCAGAGAGACAGAAGGCTGGGTTAGAAGATTGCCTGAGCCCTTTCCAATCTTATGAGTATGAGCTGGTCACATCATATACCCCCCTGGAGCCTCTTGTATTTTGGTAAGAGAGGCTCTATAGATGAATACGTTGAGAGGTGGCCAACCCTACAGTAGGACAGGCATTGCCAGCCCTTCATCATTCTTGGGCATCTGAGTGGGGAAAAATCAACTTTCCAAAGTAGCAATCCCCTGCCCACCCCAGAAGACATGGGACAGTCAGAGAGGGTGAGAAGTATTGGGCGGACAGAGGAGGTGGGAAGTAGATTGTGCAGGTGAAGGGCCTGACCAACAATCATTGTGGAGACGCGCCTTGGAGCTCTCCCTCCTCCGCCCGCCCCCCCCCCCCATTCTCATCTCCTGGTTTCTTTCCTCCACCTAGCCCTATTGGAAACCGCAAGAAATATGCATCTTCTGGTTGGAGAGGGCGGCAACCGGCAGCTTCCAAGCTGGAGGCTTGGTTCCCCGTGTCTGAGCGGGAAGGGCAGGGAGACCAGGCTGGGAATCCCCCTGCAAGCGTCTCTGGAGACCCGTGCCCTTTCGGAGCGTAGATATCAGAGGTCTTCCCAGAACTCCACAGTACCCCTGACTCCGCTGTGCCAGGGAGACTCAGCACCGTGGTAGCAAAAACTCCTTGCCTTTGGTGAGGAATGAAATCTCCGCGGGGGAATGTCGTGGTGGTCATCTCGGGGCTGCAGAGCCCTTGGACCTGAGGATCAAACTAGAGTCGAACCTGAGATAGCAGAAGTGTGAGACAGCATGGGTTTGAAGCGGCCGGGGCACTCAGGCAGCCTTTCACGAAGCTTGCCCACCCAAAAGGAATAAAGGCCTGCCTTGGAGAGGCCCCCAAATGGGGTCCTGCAAGGGAATAAGCCACTACAACCCTGACAGCCTCTGCATCTCCAACTGCAGCCACCTGAAACCCTGCGTTCTGCCAGCCCGGGTGGCGGAATAGTCCCGGAACCGGCCAGGTTGCTTCCTGTTTTGTCAACGCGGTGGCACATCTGCCCCCAGGGGTGCCTATCTACCCTGCCCCCACCCACCCGCCACACACGTGGAGCTAAGGTGTCACCTGCGCACTTCCCCCTTTTTGTGGTGGAGCCTTTTAGGGCAGCTTAGACGAGCGCTGAGAGCACGAACTCGAGTCTGGGCAGCGCGATATTGTGAACTCCGATTCTGTACTTAGAAAAACAGTTCCTTCTGCAGCCACTTTACCCCTCTGTGAAACGGAGATAATCATAGAAACCAACTCCCAAGAATGTGGTTTGAATTGAATGAGCTAATAGCTGTGCTTTTAAAGGATCTGGCAAATTGAAACTGCTAAACTGTTTATTGCTCACTTCTGATCAAGAAAAAAAAAAAAACCGGGGCATTGGAATATTAGGTCCCAGTAGAACCCGCATTTAATCCCTCGTGCCCCTCTGCAAAGCCTTCTGCCCAGGGGCTCTGACCTTGTTGTCTGAGAGAAACTGAATCAGGCCTCACCGTCAGGGTATGTAAACCAGCCTGCGTGGGGTGAGGGAAAACTGAGATCTCTGAGGTCAAGCCCTGTCCTCTCCACTCCAGTGTGGACCTTGGGCTATACTCCTGCTCCCAAGAAAAGTTGTAAAATCGAGCAAAAAAATCTAGAGATTCACCAACGATCTTTAGTATGGGTCACCGTTGCCCTGATTATCCCTTATATAGAAGGGCGTCTGAGTCCTGTCCTGGGGCTAAGTCGTCTGCTCTGGTCAAGGAACCAAGAATCTGCAAAGGCTGCTTGGTGGACCCATGCGACCCCGCGCCCGAGTCCCCCTGTGGGAAAAAGCTGAGCCGGATACTGGGTTTCGCTGGCGAGTACCACCCGCACCCAAGGCTGTCTTTGAGGCGACGATTAATTATAAGCCGGGAGAGCCGTAGCCCTGGGGCTGGTGTCTTGGCTGACAAGGCTCCCTCCCAAGCCGCTGGGCTAGCGGGCGATTCTTAAACTACTTCTCCCATGGAGGTGGGTCGGTGTTTATCCACCCGCGCACCCCGTGGGCCCCTCTCTTTGGTAAACACTCTTTAAACAAACAGCCCATCCGCTCTGTTATTGCCAAAGCTGCTCAGAGCTTTAATAAAAGCCCAGGGAAGATCAGAACCCGCGTCCAAGGCTGCTGCTTAATCCAATGAAGGCAATTTCCGAGGATAATTGCGAACATGTTTTAATGCATATGCATGAAAAAGGATTTTTTTCCGAGAGACCGACTTTACATGCTTATGTAATTGATTGAGGCGCTGACCCGCTATTCAAAATGTTATTTGAGAACCATCAGAATGCGTAAACTTGCAAATTGCCCAGCTTGTATCTGAATTAATACCTCATTCATCATCATTATGGGTTGATAAGTTAATTTAACCATTTCATTCTGCCTTAATGAGCTATAGTTAAATTAATGCCACATAATATATGAAAGTAACATTTAAATAGAAGCACTGGGCTGAGACAAGCCGAGGCTGCTGCTATTTGGGCTGAAATAAGGTGACATAAATCTTTTCTTCATTACAGGACCCAGTCTGCTCTACCAGCAGTTATGAAGTATTTATTCATTCACTTTCTTTTGCGAAGTTGCTTTGCCAAATAGCATAGGTAAATTATGGGAGCTTGTAAATAATACCCGAGGACGTATTTATTAAAATAAGATGGGTAGGAGAATTTATAAAAAGGCATTTTTACCGCATGTTTACCCAGCACCCCAGGAAAACCAAGGTGGTCTACCAG